>NW_018403434.1:445882-586517 GCF_002113885.1 Mizuhopecten yessoensis | reverse complement strand
GATTTAAGAGCTGGCAAGACGAAACTCCTGAGCGATTCAAGAGCCTAGTAGAATCAAGAATAGACAGAAAAATTAAAGCAAAAGCAGTAAAATAATCAACAGATAAGTAAATAATATTACAGAAAAGTATTGGGGGGAAAATTCCCCAGGAATTAAAACCCTAGGGATAAAAGAGTGAGTAACCCAATGGTAGCACAAGATACCCTGTATACAATATTATAAGCAACAACGGAAACTTCAATGAAAACAGATACATCTCATGATCATCACAAAAGAATACAAAAGATGGCAGAAGTAAAATAATCAAACATATATAGCTTATTAGTTACAATAAAGCTCAGGGAGCAGCTGGGGTAGGTGGGTGGGTACGCGAAAAGCAAACACACCAACACCCGCCATAAATCAATAATGAGGGGCACTGACAATACCACATACCCTCTAGGGGTTAATGCTGATTGGTTAACACTCCCCTAATTTGCATAAAAACATAAACATGAAAAACCTAGATACAAGAATATTACAACACGTAAACAAGGAAATTAACTTAAGTAAATTCACACATACATATCAAAACGTTCCACTGTAGAAAAAACAACCTATGATATATATAAGCAAGGGAGCAATAAAAGTTGTATATAAACTATAATTTAGGTCATGTCAAATTATCATTTGGACGTTGCTGTCAGGATGGTATGCAGGCCATAATGTGCGTGAATCAACACCCTTCTTTGTACTTTTACAGTAGGTTATATATCTTTAATTGAAATAATCACATTTCTGTATAATGTACATTATGCTTTCCATGTTTACAAATTTCCGAATTGTTGATTCAGTGGACTCACCAGAAAAATAAACATACACCCAAAAATCTCTCGTTATGTATGATAAAAACCTAATAGCCTGGAACAGATACTAACTATTCTTCTGACCAGGCTGTATAGCCACACACCTGGCCTAAAGGATCCCTGTCCCACTGCACTGGGGTTTTAGCTCACTTGGTCCAAAGGACAGTACTGTTTTCATATATCATGCGTAAAATAATCATCATTAGCCACTGTGACTATGTTCTGTAAATCTTAATTTAAAGAAACCTGTAAATAAAAGATAGCCAGTTGTTTAGATGTTAAACACGACACAGAGCAGTCCTTTGTACTAAGTAGGAACACCGTGTAGCCTGGTTTCTGACAAATTACGCTCTATATTTAATTTGTGCATTGAGTCACATCAATGTTGACCAGTTGAGCCAATGAGGTAATCTTTGACTATGTCCTAGCCTTTAGCAACTGGCCGTCTTGTTTTACTGTTTAATGAGCCGTGCGGTGTATCAATCCTAATTTCAAAAAATTAATTAAAAGAAAACTCCCAGGACCTCTGCATTGTTGACCAAGTTCAGGCAACCGCAAATATGTAAACGTGTTGTCATTAAAAAGCAAAGAGAAAGTTCTACTACCATATTTGACTGAATAAACAATGAGGTACGGTCTCATTACGACCAGGGCATTGGATCGTTACTACCAGGGTTCTCGTCCATTCATGCCTGAGATGTTGTCATGAATATTTCAGGAATTCCCTTGAATACCTTGTGGACCGTGTGGTGTAAGTAATGGGGTTGGAGATTAATCGTCCCCGACATTTCTGCCCCACTCTACGACTGGACAGTATCAGTTTGTACTGGTGCCAATGTGTGTACCTAGCACTGCCTAGGTCATTCTCACCTGTTTCTGTACAGCTTCCAAATGCTGGCTTTAATATTGGCCTGGATTTTATAGGGAGGGGATCACACTTTCACCGATGTTTGTCTACTCCATTTCACGTTTTTAAAATTTCAAATAGTACTTTCATATAACTTTTCGTTCAATTTACATCTGAAAAACTTACATGGATTGATTGGTATTAGAAACTAAGTGATGAGGTGTATTAATCAGCATACTTAACTCTAATTTATGTCTCAATATTGGTATTACTGTGTTGTTTGGAGTGCTGGCCCTAGACTTAATGTGTAGGACATTAAGTGTAAGTTCACACTGCTGGTTATAAGCACTTCACCCTTTCCCCGAGATATCACAAGACAAAGTTATTAGAGGAGTATTACCCTGTCAATTTCATACTCTCAGTATGATCCACTATCTGTCAGAAGCTGGCATGGTAATTTGTGGGTTTGTCCGAAATTTGTCTGAGAAACTCTGCGTTATACGATCACTGGTGTCTATTGTATGGTTTAGTTTCAATGGCCTTTCCGGATAGAATCTTCTTCACTTCAGTGGTCAGTGTTTGCTTTTTTTCCGAGAGTCAGTCAGTCTGGACAGGAAAGGGCTTTATAGAGTCTCCAAGACTAGCCGCAGGTCAAAAGGTTCAAGCTGATTCATCGATCATGATGATGACCTTTGTTCAGGTCAAACTTATAGTTCATTTCAGTTGGAGACAGAGACCAAAAGATCTGCTACCAAACAAGGTCTTGATTATTTGATTAGTTTTCTTTCCCGTTCAGACATGTGACTTTACACTGTATTTAACTTTAGATTTTTTTCTATATATTTTGTAAATCATCTTAAGATCATAAGGATAAAACAGAATCAAATTAAACAAAACAATATTTACCAACACAAATAGCCATGCAAGCTCCCTTCTTTCCTGGAGCCCGACAATATCAAGTTGTTGAAATATAGTCATTCTGTGTCAAGCAAAATTGTGTATCTCCAGACTTTAATCAGAGACTTATAAGCTCTAAGTTAATTATTGCAACCTTATTAGGAAATTAGATAATTAATTTTGGAGTCGAGGATTGGTGTATTTGGTCTAACAGGACTATTATAAAGTTCTGTGTTACCAACACTCCATTGTGACGGTATGATAGTAGGGACCATAGGCCTAACACCGTGGCTAGGGTCAGTATAGGATAGATCCAAACTAAACGTGGGGGAAAAGTGAAATTTGGAGTTTGCTGTGGTATTTTATATGAATTGTGGTGCAGCAGAATATTACTGATATTCCATATACACAATAAAACATTTTCATTTCAAATCAATTTTATTGTATTCAAAAAAATACAATTGGATTAGGCACAGGCATTGCCTATAAAAGCCCTTTCCAGGGCAGGGTAATACTCCTCTAATAACTTTAATTGTCTTGTGATATCTCGGGGAAAGGGTGAAGTGCTTATAACCAGCAGTGTGAACTTACACTTAATGTTCTACACATTAAGTCTAGGGCCAGCACTTCAAACAACACAATAAAATATACAAAATAGGGTGTTGAAAACAGTTCGTTTTGTTTTTGAAATAAAGTTTTAAAATGTTCATATTGATACATTCACAAATCAGTAACAGAAAGAGGTACATATAGCAATATAAATTCATCAAAGAAAACCTAAAACACTTAGTTTGCTTAAGTTTTACTTTCCAGTTTGAATTGTAAAATTGCAAAAATTTTCACAAAAACCAACCCCTTTTACAGTAAGGAGCCTCAGAGGGACAGGAACAGTATAGGAAAAGTCAAACAGGGACAATTTGTATGCCATAAAAAATAACAATCCCTTAATTGTCTGTCAGTTGGAGATATCATCTGTTATGATGGCAATATACAATGATAGACCTAACCTGCATGCCAGGCTAACGTTAGACTGGATTCCAAGGACATGTGTTGGCTAGAATTTGAAACGTGAGGAAGCTGTAGGCTGTGGTCCCTCACATGCATGGTGCAGTATATATTGATTAGGAGTGAGAGGTTCTGCTTCAAATACTGATAACAATCACAGGGTATAGCACTGACCTGAACGTCAAGGTCATCCTATATACTACTGTTATTATGATTAATAAAACAAGGTCGAGGTCATCCTGTATAGATCCTTTCATTATGATTAATATCTATTTGATACAGATCCTGTAAATTACGATTCACAAAAAATACATCCAGGTCATCATGCAAAAAACTTAATTGTATCTGTGATTCATTAAAAACTAAGTTATCTTTTTATTCCTGGGAAGATCCTGTAAATCATGATTGATATACAGTAGGCCAAAGATATGATGGTCGGATGGTAGAATGGATATCACATTTGTCTTTCAACAAGGTAGCCCGGTTTTAATTCTCTGAATGTGAAAAAGGTTTTAATTCTCTGAATGTGAAAAGGTATGGGGTCACCTGGCCATCAGGTGGGTTTTCTCAGGGTACTTCGGTTTCATCACGTTAATTTGGATTCATAATATGAGGTAAAGTTATGCTGATTCTAAATAAAGATGTATACATATGTATATGAGTTAAACTGATAACATAAACTGTTAGAGTTAATGTCATTGTAACTCTGAATACAGACACTGTAATAAGGTTTGGAGAATTCTGGTAAGTCTCAAAGTTGGTCAAGGTCATATGGTATCTAAATATAGACACATTTGCTGATTGAATAACGTTAAGATGACAGGAATAGTGTGTGGATGTTAATTAAATTGCTGTCAAAATTTGTTGATTTAATTGATAAAAAGTTGTGCTATTCAATTTTCAAACATGTTCACTGTAATTAGCACCCAGAAGAGGGGTACTAATTACAGTTAATACGATATATATATACATCACCTGAAAAAATTATACTTCCTATCCATACCCTGATGCTTGAAAGTTTAATTAATCTAGGGTCTGTATGAGTGCAAGAGTTCTCTCTAGAGTGAAATTGAGAACACTTCGTCAGGCCAGGCTGAAAGTACAGCCGTACAGGGTATGCAGGTTAACCTTTTGATTTGAATTAACTTCTGTGGGACGAGTCAAGATTAACAGCATTAATACATATAAGTGTCAGGGAACTAAACATCACTCACATCCTTAGTCTGCAAATGATTCAATAAATAAACCATCTATTGAATTTAAAAAAAGATGGTGGCCTTTTAAGCTGTTGAAACCTGGGACTACTACAGTAGTGTTCCTATATCTCTCTAAGTAAGTTAGTAATAAGCCAATAAATTACTTTGACCCCTCCAGGGTATTGTTACCATCCTTCTGGAGTATAGTAGCAGGCTTGTAGAAGTCGTCAGAGATCATCACACACACAGCCGTTACGTGGGTGTTAATGTTACAGGAGTGACTTCTGGTCTCCTCTATGTGTGAATCAGGAAACTGACCGCATTCTAAATCAGTCCTATATCGTTGGGGAATTCACTTCTTATTACAACATAAAACTATGTGTGGTTCATTTTTGCAGTCTTATAGGAAATGACCAAGATCAAAAGCTTACAGATGAAATACTGTCTTTTACAAAGAATAACTCACTTCAACAAAGAAAGAAAAGGAAAGATAACTCATAATGACAAGTTAAGATAACTTAATATGAGGAGGAAAGATATTTCAATATGACAAGGAAAGATAACTCATTATGACAAGGAAAGATAACTCATTATGACAAGGAAAGACAAATATAGAGGGGTTAACTATTTAATTAAGACAAATATAGAGTGGTTTACTATCTAACTAAGACAAATATAGAGGGGTTTACTATCTAACTAAGACAAATATAGAGGGGTTTACTATCTAATTAAGACAAATATAGAGGGGTTTACTATCTAACTAAGACAAATATAGAGGGGTTTACTATCTAATTAAGACAAATATAGAGGGGTTTACTATCTAACTAAGACAAATCTAGAGGGGTTTACTATTTTACTAAGACAAATATATAGGAGTTTACTATCTAACTAAGACAAATATAGATGGGTTTAATATTTTACTAAGACAGATATATAGGGGTTTACTATATAACTAAGACAAATATCTAGGGGTTTACTAGATAGCTTAGACAAATATAGAGGGGTTTACTATAAAGCTTAGACAAATATAGAGGGGTTTACTATATAGCTTAGACAAATATAGAGGGATTTACTATTTTACTAAGACAAATATAGAGGGGTTTACTATCTAACTAAGACAAATATATGGGGGTTTACTATATAACTAAGACAAATATCTAGGGGTTTACTATATAGCTTAGACAAATATAGAGGGGTTTACTATATAGCTTAGACAAATATAGAGGGATTTACTATTTTACTAAGACAAATATAGAGGGGTTTACTATTTTACTAAGACAAATATATAGGAGTTTACTATCTAACTAAGACAAATAAAAGGGGGTTTACTATCTAACTAAGACAAATATATAGGAGTTTACTATCTAACTAGAACAAATATAGAGGAGTTTACTATCTAACTAAGACAAATATAGAGGGGTTTACTATCTAACTAAGACAAATATTTAGGGGTTAACTATCTAACTAAGACAAATATAGAGGGGTTTACTACTTTACTAAGACAAATATAGAGGAGTTTACTATATAACTAAGAGACAAATATAGAGGAGTCTACTATATAATTAGACAACTATAGATGGGTTTACTATTTTATTAAGACATTTTATACCAGAGTTTGCTCAGTTTACAAAGCAGTTACAATAATATATTCTGCGGCCAGCAAGAATTTTATAATTTTATTTCATTTTTTAGTGACTTTGTAAACAGGAATGATTGATATGCTCGCCTCTTTTCATGTTTTGTTTCGGCCAATTCCTATCACACTTGTCTTTATAATGGTAATTTTACGACTGCACTGTTAGTATTCTGATTACATTTAGTGTCATATGTACATAGAAAATAACAAGTTTTTTCTTTATGTTTGAATAAATTGCTAGTGGTTATGTAGAGAAATGGGGTCTGTGGTGGTGGCATTACGTAACACTACCGCCCGGAACGTCTTAACAGCCTCCGTTAGGTACAATCAAGCCACCCCTCAAATAGCCTGCCACAGTAGCTCAGGCTTTTCCTGTGGTTTCAGGTCAATAATAAATAGCCAAAGGATTGGTGATTTTGAGTATTTGTGTACAAACATTTTTTTTTTCTTTTATGAACAATTTAAATATTTTTAGAGGGTTTGTATTCATCAAGGCATTCAATACCAATGATTTGATTATGACATTGTCTCGTAATATTATAGCTGAACAGCAAACGTTGATGATTTGGTGGGAAGGAAAGCTGCATTATGATGACAACCTGTGTGTTCCTGTAAGAAGATAACACTGAATATATAGGAAAAAGCTATGTTAGAAATTGATTAATTTAAGACTGACAGGAAATGGGGAGCTATTAGAGGTCGAAGTTGTCCAGAGAGGGTATAAATCGTCCAGAGAGGGTAAAGATGGTCCAGAGAGGGTATAAATGGTCCAGAGAGGGTATAGATGGTCCAGAGAGGGTATAGATGGTCTAGAGAGGGTATAAATGGTCCAGAGAGGGTATAAATGGTCCAGAGAGGGTATAGATGGTCCAGAGAGGGTATAAATGGTCCAGAGAGGGTATAGATGGTCCAGAGAGGATATAAATGGTCCAGAGAGGGTATAGATGGTCCAGAGAGGCTGTAAATGGTCCAGAGAGGGTATAAATGGTCCAGAGATGGTACAAATGGTCAAGAGAGGGTATAAATGGTCCAGAGAGGGTAAAGATGGTCCAGAGAGGGTATAAATGGTCCAGAGAGGGTATAGATGGTCCAGAGAGGGTATAAATGGTCCAGAGATGGTATAAATGGTCCAGAGAGGGTATAGATGGTCCAGAGAGGATGTAAATGGTCCAGAGAGGGTATAAATGGTCCAGAAGGGATGTAAATGGTCCAGAAAAGGTATAACTGGTCCAGAGAGGGTATAGATGGTCCAGAGAGGGTACAAGAAGTGTTTCGGTATGTCTCTTTAGGGGGTAGAACTGGGTATCTGGACAGTGCAGGGGTATGTTTGGAGAAGGAGGTCTACAGAATCTTTCCTTATTCAGTATGAGAGTAACACACCACCTGTGTTTTAACTTTAGTTTTATGATATGAGGCTGACGCGCTGCACAAGACAAAGTAAGAATGGATTGGCTTCTGTTTATGTTACATAGAATAGAAGAAAACAAGACATTTTTAAAATGAAAAAGTTTTAAGTGTCTATAAGGAATTAAAACAGGTGGTTGAAATAATAGGGAGGTTTAACGGGTGAATTATTGTATGGTTATTTAAATGAACGCATATGCATGATATCAAAAAATGTGATGTACTTTAGCTTTGTGTATAGCAGGTCTTAAACTTTGATACAGTTTAGTGTTAGGAAGGGTTCCTACCTAAGCCACATAAGTTGGATACAGATACAGGGTTTGTGTAGAGATGTAATCTGTAGCACAAAGGCTGCCAAACCCATTCTGTATAATATATAGGGTCTGATGGCAGACACATACTGCAACAGTTTTGTCCCTAACTCTCCGAAAATCATATCATTCATAAATCATAAAATAAAGATATGGAGATAGAATCATCTACTTGTGAAAAGAGGTGATAAGTAATGTTTAAAAGCATACCATAATATATTTTTATAACACTGGATGATACACATGTAATGTAACACAGGTAGGTTCATACCTATCAGGTAAAAAACATCATACCTGTATTATCTTACATGTCAGGTAAAAACATCACACCTGTACTATCATACCTCTGTATGAATGTCATCTTTGGTAGAAATATTTAAAAAAAAAAGTTGATATTTAATTACATCTTCATTTAAAAGAAAAGTAAAACAGCTGTGTATATGAATATATGTGATACTGCTGTGTATACATATGTAGTGTGTCCGATATATTGACTTTGTACTATAGCATGTTTTATAGTATCCTGGATGGTAGAAGCCATATCAAGTCGTCAACAGTATACCCCTCAAACATTCATAAATTATGTGAATAAGCAAACAGACAAAATTAAGCCCAGAAAAAATCTCTGAAAAGGAAGGTTAGATATGAATAAAACCACGTACCTGTACCTGACGGAGAAATCTTAGGTGATACACACTGGTGTTGAAACCTTGTTAATCACTAGAGAGGTGTATATAACCTTTCTGGAATTCTATTTATCCAATATAGACTGTGATTGTACCTGGTGTTATAGTGTAGACTGGTCCTCCTCTGACGAGTAGCCCAGAGTTTCAATATCTGATAGACAGTCTGGCTCTTTAGGAGGCTCCTGCGTGTGGCTGTCGTGGGGACCACGGTGCCTGCACAACACTGGCTATACCAAGTTTTGCCCCGTGGAAATTCCTCATTGGAACTAGTGTGAATTAGGAAGGTAGTGATACGGAGACGCCACACATATAAAAACCAGGGGAAGCATTCAGCACCTCATCGTGGATGATACGGGAGACAATAGGACATTTAGTTTAAGGAATTGCTAGTTTAATTTGTGTGTATCGGATACTAGGTGTTAATTGTTTCACTATATGGAGTATAACATCTGTGTGTTATAGTGGGAGAACCTATAGTGGCGACCCAGGATCACAATTCTGTCCGACCAACACCCAATTCTGTCATGTTAGCCCCTGTGTGGGGTCAGGACCACCCTCCCGGGGAACAGGACACGCCCCACCGTGACATAATTGTACCTCATTCCGGAGACAGTTCAGAAGACACACAGGTAAGACAGTATTGACACCTGACGTTGTGACAGTGTTGTTGATAACTTTATTCTTTGTGATTTTTTTTTTTTAGCGTAACAGAGTGAGATAAGATTTTAACACCACAGGTGAGCTAAGTTAAATGGTTATTCAAAAGTGAGATGACCCGTTTAATAATACATTATTATGTCATACAAAATGTTGGACAGGTGGGAATTTCATATAATTGGGTTTGACAGGTGATAGTTTAATTTGTTCGGGTTTTAAACGATCTCAATGATTTCTTTTACCAATGATTTACAACTGAAACACACTACTGTACAAACAAAACTTGATTAAATATGTGTATTATTAATTAGTTGATTAAATATGTCTATTATTAATTTGTTGATTAAATATGTCTATTATTAATTTGTTGATTAAATATGTCTATTATTAATTAGTTGAAATGTGATTAAATGCCTTGTCATTTAACATTTGTGGTTGGGATTGTTCAAGGGTTGAATGTGGAGTGAGGTTGTGATACAGGAATAGATAGGGTGTAATAAATGTTCAAGCTTGATAGGAGCATGGGTATTATGTTGTGTTACTGTTACAAACCATTATATGATAGGTGATATTAGCCCCTGATCGGAGTTACAGGTACTGGAGCTAATCTAGTACTGTAAAATACTAGTTTTTATAGTCAATATCGGGACTGTTTATGACTTGGCATGCTTCCCCATTTTTTGAGTCACTTCTATGAATGTTTTACTCTTTAATGCCTTGTTTTGCGTGGCATTCAGACATTTTCATGTCTACACATCTTAAAACACGTTAATGCTCTTTCGATATTTGTTCGTTATTGAATACCTAATTTTCAACATTTTCCATTGATGCACTCCTGGTGTTACTTAGATCTGTTTTGGCCAAATTTAGTCTCGTGTAACACTGTACAGAACGACTTACTGAACCGGCTATTCACCTATAAGCTAATTGAATTAACTTTTGTTTATGGCATTCAGGCCATAGTGGGAAAAAGCATGTGTTGTCAATTTGGATTTTCTAAGAACTCAAAAGTTGTAAAATTTCTGTTGGAATGGAATTATAAACCTCATAAATGTACAAGGTCTGTTGGAGTGAAGATATATGGTTGATGTATTTGTGAATATTGGTTACCACTATTTCTGTCAGAACTCCAGGCTGGTTGTACAAAGAAATATGTGATGAGAAATTATGCTACGGTAATTTGAATTCAAATGAAATGAACAGAAGCTTCACAAAATATTTTCAAACCATTTCTTTCTTAAGTGTGATAAATTTTAAACTGAAGATGATTTAATTGATTTTAACTTGCGGTCTGAATATTGAATTTGATGTTTCATATCGTCTTGGTTATACAACAGTGTATACTGCAGTCTGTATATAATCATCATTTCTCATGTCAGGCCGAGGGATTGGACAGGATAGGATAATTAGTCGATTTTTTACTGAAACTTTTCAATTAGAAAATTGTCAAAGATTCATATACTCTATATCAACATCAAACAATCAGAAAAAAATAATATAAACGCGGAAATATCATAGCAATTCATGTTGAGACTGTATGTTATCATACCGAAGAAGTTATACAATACTCTTATCATAATATATACTACACAAATTATATAAACGAGGTAATATCATAGCAATTCATGTTAAGGCTGTATGTTATAATACCGAAGAAGTTATACAGTACTCTTATCATAATATACTACACAAATTATATAAACGAGGTAATATCATAGCAATTCATGTTAAGGCTATGTAGTTGTTATGATCATACCAGGAAGTATAGTACAGACACCTACAGAGGTTGGTGATATGCTCTAATTAGAATACACTACACAAATTATATATGAAATGTACTTATTAATAATACATGCATAATTATATACGATATAATACACTACAGAAATTAAATATAGAATACAACTGTTATCAATAATGCATGCATGATTATATACAATATAATACACTACAGAAATTATATATAAAGTGCAACTGTTATCAATAATACATGCATAACTATATACAATATAATACACTACAGAAATTATATATAAAATACATCTGTTATCAATAATATATGCATAACTATATACAATAATACATGCATAACTATATACAATAATACATGCATAACTATATTCAATATAATACACTACAGAAATTATATATAAAATACAACTGTTATCAATAATGCATGCATGATTATATACGATATAATACACTACAGAAATTATATATAAAATACAACTGTTATCAATAATATATGCATAACTATATACAATATAATACACTACACATAATTCTGGAAGTCTGTAAGACTAACAGCTGGAAATATATGAGGCTTCAAAGCTGAAAATATAGGCTTCAACATCTTATTATGAAATTTTTCAGGCTTCCGTCAACGCTGAAATTCTATGAAGCTTCAACTGCTATATATCAAGAAGAATTTAAAAAAAAAAAAAATAGAAAACATCCCGCACTTTAAAAGCTGAAAATTTATGAGGCTTCAGCAGCTGAAAAGCTTAAGTCTTCAACTGCTAAAAATCTATGATTCTCCAACAGCAAACATGTTTTTGCAACTTTAATAGATCAAAGTCTATAAGACTCATGTGGGAAATTATATAAAAGAATTTGGATGACGGTATAACAGGAATTTGTGTAGGTGAAAATTGGACGACGGTATGCCAGGAATTTGTGTAGGTGAAAATTGGACGACGGTATAACAGGGATTTGTGTAGGTGAAAATTGGACGACAGTATAACAGGACTTTGTGTAGGTGAAAATTGGACGACGGTATAACAGGGATTTGTGTAGGTGAAAATTGGACGACGGTATAACAGGACTTTGTGTAGGTGAAAATTGGCCCGAAACAATACTATTAACTTGAAATCGGGTTTAAAGAAAAAAGAAAGTTGATTTTAAAATTATAGGGATAATGCTTAATAATGCCACCACATGCTTTTGATATTATATTTGTTTTATGATTCACACTACCCAGTATCTATAACATCATGATGATTGATTGATTTTTATATGTAGAAGAAATTCTGTAGCTATTACATCTTTAGCTCAGGTAGTTAAAAACCTAATCAAATACAAATTGAGATAAATCTAGATTTATCACATGAGCTGAAAAAATCTAATTTGTCTCCCATTAAAAGCTTGGCTTAGGGTACATCTGTGATCAATTTCCTAATTATTACACGTAGTCATCTCCACAGTGTATATGTAGCAAAGGCAGTAAAAAGGGTATAATACAAAATACCCAGGGATAAGTTCAAATTCAACAAAATGGGATTTTTTTGGTTTTATCAGTCAGAATATTTTCCCTAACAAAGCACAGACAAAGCACAAAGAATGTTGCTTATAATTTGCCATTGGCAAGTCATTTATCTTCCAGTTGAGAGATTAAGGAAATTTTAGAGGCAACAAATGTCAGGCTGAATCACTTTGTGCTCGAGTTCAGAAAACCCGGACAGCCATTGTACACACATTTGAACACCTAGAACAAATTTGCCATACGTATGTTTTTTTTTTTATTTTTTTTTTTTAAAACCTGTATCAGATTGATGGTGTAAAAGAAGATGTAAAGAAAGCAGAACATTTGTTATTGTCATGCGACACCCACTTTTAGTAGGAGTTATTGCCCTTTGTAGGCACTTTTTATTTACGGCTCATGTATTCATATTTACTGGCAGTGAAATATGAAAATTATAATTCATCTTCTTAGACGGGTTCTTTTGATTCAGGATAGATTTAAAACAAAATACTTTTCCGTACGGACAAACATATATTTTTGAGGGGAGCATGCAAGGTCATATTTTTTGCAGTTACCCGAGACAGTCCGTCAGGTGACAATTTAGCATCAACCGGAAACCATTTGATTTATCTGTTCTAACTTGAATTTTACGTCACGCCATAATTAATCTGGCTATATGATAGAAAGACTGAAACAGTTCTAGATTGGATTTTTTTTATTATAATAGTTGGATTTAATGATATATTTAAAGGCTGTACAACGATAACCTAACTATTGTTTCTCATCTGCCGTCTTAGCTTTAATGGGCAATCTCAACAGGTATATCTATTTAATTATCTAGACCGTAAAATATATTGAAGATCATACACAAATTTTATTTTGATACACTATCAGAGGATAAATCCTGCCAGTCCGATAGGTTAAGTCGGTTGTTTCACCAAGGACTTACTATAGCCGGGGGCGGGCCTCTCATTGGTAATTGGGCCAGAAAAATGGCTTGTAAAGTCATTAAATGGGAAGATGTTCTGATTTTTTCAACCATGTCCGTTTCGAAAATGCAATAATCCATTATTGACTTACTACTGTTACTGGAATGTCTGTAAATTTGAAATACTTTATTCAACGGTTGCTGACTTTTGGTGATTCATCGGAAGCAAAAGACATGACTTTGATAATTTAGTCACAAAGACCCATAGGACACGACAAAAAGTTACAATCACTAAATAACACATATTTCTAGAAATGTTTACTGAATTTGTCTGCAAACGTATTTTATTTGTTTCCCCCTCTGTTGTATATTTCATTATATATATAGCTTTTCACTGCAGACTTCTACGCGATTGGACGATACCAAAGTTACATGTCAGGTTTCCCTGGTGACACAGTTACCACATACTCTCTAACCCTCAGAGCTCTGATATCTCAGCTTACATGGTTCTTCGAAGAAGGTCAAATTGTAAAAAATCTAGCTGGCATTATTGAGTTGAAACCTCTAGCGTAAACAAAGAATACTTGATGCGGGCATACCATGTAAACCTGAGCAATTCAAACCATAATATTCTCCCATTTTAAGTTTTTGTGATTTCTTGAGTTTTTCAGATGAGGCCATGTTGTCTCTCAGATGTGTGCAAATGTTTGCAGTTTTTTTTATTGTTTATTGAAAATAAATTATAATATACGATAGGAAAAAGGAATAGATTAGACTTCGGAACAAGTAAAATGTATATTGAGTGGTCTCCCAGTTTTGTGATGTTAAAAATAGGAAATGCAGGATAGCTTACTATGGACTACAGGTGATAAATACATATTCAATATTAAGTATCTCTTCCATCCTCTGGCATATGTAGTTGAATTTGAGAATATTGCAGGTTAAGTAGGTATGATTCCCATAAGAACTTCACACTCTCCAGGGTATTTATAGATACAGACCGAGATGATCATAAGTTAGCATCAGTGTAGAATACTGTAGATATTGGAATATTTTTCTTTTGAAGTAAATTCCTTGTGACATTTTAGATGTATGACATTTCTCCGTGTTTTGAGACCGTGCTATATTCATGTGTTTAATATTTATCATGATATTTATTTGATAATTTACACCAACTAGACCTACAAGTAAATAAAAGAGCAAATCTTGATGGAAACATGATGGAGTTGGGTTGGGCGATTTCTGAAATAACTTGATGTAGCGCATGATAAGACCTTTTTTTCAATAATGACGTTGCACCAAATTTAATGGTTATTTAATGGATGCATGTAATCTATGGAGTAACAAACCATACAACACATAGGGCCCTCGTCCAACCCCAGCCTATCTAGGTGTATCAGAACCCCGCACATCTACCCAGAGTGTTGACTGCAATACCTGCGTCCCAGATGTAATTGATTTAACCACAAATTATGTGTGTCAGATTGACAGTTGATCTTTGCTGGTCTCACACCTTGTAGAAGTTACCTCCCCTGTCTGCACCACACAACCCCCATCCACAACATCTTCTAGTCTATCCTCTTTATGTTGATTGTTAAATCAACTTTGAAACTTTTGATACTGTGATCTTTCAAGAGTGTGTCTTTGATGATAATATGTGGTGAACATTTCCTTATGACATTATTTTGCCTCACTGCCCAGCTTACCTAAGGATTTTCGTAAGAGTCTACCAAAAACTGAAACTTAGTACTTGAAATAGTTTCCTTGGGCATGACTATAGCTTTGATAGCTTCCATCATTTATGGAGGAAACCATACTTTGTAGGACTTCTATAAGATAGGATTTAAATAGACAAAATATAATCAACAACAGTGTTTTGAGTGTAAAAAACCACTGCGTGTATAGTCCCGGATTCAAACTCAGACCTTTAGACTGCGTACCACTGCGTGTATAGTCCCGGATTCAAACTCAGAACTTCACGCTGCGTACCACTGCGTGTATAGTCCCGGATTCAAAATCAGAACTTCAGGCTGCGTACCACTGCGTGTATAGGCCCGGATTCAAACTCAGAACTTCAGGCTGCGTACCAATGCGTGTATAGTCCCGGATTCAAACTCAGAACTCCAGGCTGGGTACCACTGCGTGTATAGTCCCGGATTCAAAATCAGAACTTCAGGCTGCGTACCACTGCGTGTATTAAGTCCCGGATTCAAACTCAGAACTTCAGGCTGGGTACCACTGCGTGTATAGTCCCGGGTTCAAACTCAGAACTTCAGGCTGCGTACCACTGTGTGTATAGTCCCGGATTCAAACTCAGAACTTCAGGGTGCGTACCACTGCGTGTATAGTCCCGGATTCTAACTCAGTACTTCAGGCTGCGTATCACTGTGTGTATAGTCCCGGGTTCAAACTCAGAACTTCAGGCTGCGTACCACTGTGTGTATAGTCCCGGATTCAAACTCAGAACTTCACGCTGCGTACCACTGCGTGTATAGTCCCGGATTCCAACTCAGACCTTTAGACTGCGTCCCACTGCGTGTATAGTCCCGGATTCAAACTCAGACCTTTAGACTGCGTACCACTGCGTGTATAGTCCCGGATTCCAACTCAGACCTTTAGACTGCGTCCCACTGCGTGTATAGTCCCGGATTCAAACTCAGAACTTCAGGCTGCGTACCACTGCGTGTATTAAGTCCCGGATTCAAACTCAGAACTTCAGGCTGCGTAACTATTGCTCTTACGGATTGAGCTACCTAGCCGACGGATGTGTCCTGTCCCAGTAGTTACAGTTATATCAAAACGAAGGTCACTGCATATAGGAAAAGCCATAGCACAGTACGTGGGACAGGAATCCTTAACACATTGTCATTTAAATGGGTATTTTTCATGCTATTAAAAGTTACATTTGACGCTGACCTGTTATATATACTGGCTTTAAAATCTAATTTTCTTGTTTTCCATTTTAACTTCTTTGATAATTCATGTGTGTAAATTGTTCTTTTAAAATTGAATATTTAAAAGAATAATTTCATTTTAATTCAATCATGATTAAAACTATATTTCAATCTTTTAAGTATTGAGGTCTAATGTACATAGTTTAATCTATTGAATCTGACATTTGAATCTCTGTTAATATAAGAACTATGAAATAAATAGGAAATAACGATGAAATCGGAAATCAGAGTTTTGTGCTTACAAGATCAGTATTACCATACACGGAAATGTCAGTGAACACTATACAGGTCCCTGGGGACTGTTGATGTCCAGAATGACTGGGATAAGATGCTGACAGTACCAGGTTGAGAAGCTGCAGTTAAGACCAATGTCTATTGCACAGAGTGTGATATGTCTGTGTCTGATAGGGAAAACCTTGTTACTTGTCTTTGATACACTTACCAGATATTTATTGCCCCTAGTGTTTTGATACCAAATTTACTAATGCTGTTTTCAATTTTCAACTGAACAATTCCTTTATGTCCCTTATATCGCAAAGGGGCCTGCATCGGGCAATTCTCTTACAGGGCACAAACTTTTCACAGATTTTATATCGGCTTATAGATTTCTTGACTTTTTTATCATTATCGTATAACAACATCAATTTTATTGTCAGGAGTAATATTGGTTTCCCGATAAAGCGCGGGGCATGTAGAGTTGGTGTATAAAACCTGTCATCTCCGTGATAGGCTGACTAACGATACACCTTGTTATCAGGCTCAAATCGTCAGTGCTTTATAGTCGAGAGAAACCTTTACATAAAGACGACATTTTGTATTTATCTGACAAAACAGGAAATAGATCTTCAACAAGTAAACATATTTTATTCAAATATTTATGCATGACTAATTTCTCCATTATTTTTTTTAAATGAAGAAGTATATAAGGTAGTCGTTATTAGATGATAAGCAGTTTATCACACAATGTTTTCAGGGTTTGTCGTAAGAACAATTTTCTCATCACGAGCATGTGGCTGAAATCAACAGGCCACTGCACCCCTGTAAACACAGTGTGATAATCTTTAAAGGTTGCTGAAATATTTCTTATGTTTGGTCAGTTTTTCACCAATTTTTTTCAAATCAATTACACTACAGTGTGGGAAAGAGCTGAAGTGGAAAATTAATCAGGATAAAGTATTTAATATCGCCATGCTAGTCACAAAAAATACTTTTGCTGGAATATAAGAAAAGAATCCTAAAATTTAAAAATGATGTTATTAGCAATATTCAAGTGCAATGTTTTGAAGTTCAAGCCTGTATTTTAGTATATTTCATTACACGAAAGGCTGAAGCTCAACACGCAATGCTGAATGCTCTGATTGAATGCAAGCAGTTTCACCTCATGAATAATTGCTAAACTGGAAGTGAAAGAAGTGTTCAGGTTCCACGTAATATGCCCAGACTTTGCATAGTAATTTTGACTATCATGGTTAGACAAATTATGACTTGAGGTAAATTAGGCAGTAATTAGATTACGTCCTCTCCCCGTTATAGCAATATACAGATACCTCACTAACTCCAGTGGCACCATAACCTAATTAGTACTAATGGCCTTATCAATTAATGTCACAACATTTTCAAAATTAATTAATTAAGTCATAATGATGATGCATTTGAGCTTATTTTCATTTTCAAAATTAGTAATTTTGTTTGTCATGTTTCAAATCTATCTGTTACGATTTTCTCTTCCATTTTCTTGTCTGTCCCACAGCTTGAAATGTATGTATGAATTAAGACAAGGATAAAGTAGTGAAGGTCGGCCGTCACAGACTGAGGTGCTCAGACATTTCTTGTGGTAATGGTATTACACTGATTCAATTTTCATCATTATATCTATGACCATGAGTCAGTTGTAAACCTCTACAGTACTATAAAACACTATTAGAACTTGTATAATTCAATGTGACAGTTGCTATATTAATATCGTTATAAGCCCATGTCTAGTTAACTAAGCCAAACCATCATTTTCAAGTATCTTAAATTCATTTTCTAATATAAACCATATCCTTGCTTTAGCCCATCCCCGCAATTTTGATCCTACCTTTCGTAGTGGCCCCATGGGCTTAATACAGGACTGTTTTGGTAAATAATTGTAGATTGCTAACAGAAATAACTACATTGTAGGTACAATTTAAAGGCTGGTAATATAACGGGGACACATTCTACATATAAACCGTATTGATTCCAGCTGTCTACCCTTTTTTGGGTAAAACTTGAAAATGTTATTAGTGAGAAGGGAATTCCACATATAATATGTTTATATATGATATACCAAGCTTGTGAATTGCATGTACGTGCTCTGTATTTATAGCTATATACCATGGTAGAAATCAAATTTCATCAATATCAATGAAAAAGTTAAATCTCTTGTGGCTGGAATATTACTAGAGAAAGCCCATGTGGATTTGGAACAGCCAGAGCAGATCGCCATGTTCTTTGGTATGGCTCATTTTAATTAATATTTCAATATTGAGTGAGAGAAAGAATTGAAAATTGATCTCCTGCCGAGTGACAATTTGCCAAAAAATAGCAAAATGACGAAGACGTAACACCAATAAAAATCTTCCCCTAGTGATTCCGCTTTGTGTGTATATAACATTCTCCAATATCAAAAAAGTTATTGTAGCATGTCAAATGTGGAAATCATGATCGCTCTAATGTTTTATTTGTATCGTTGGTGTCATGGGATTATAACAAAACAAATACGGACACCTCCCTCAGGCAGGATTCCATGGCACCAGGCCTGCTGGTGGAATAACATTGTGCATATAGCTCCGGGAAATTATTTTGAAATGAAAATTGTGTTGGTTTTTAATATACTTTCACACTTAATTGTCTCACGGTCAGATCAATTACTGATAAAAGTGTTTACAAATATCAGTTTATCAAATGCATCAATACACAGGCGACAATGCCTCAAACCTTTTCAAAAATCCACTGCATTTATTGCTATTGAGCATGATGAGATGTAATGGCTATATAGATTGGTGTAACAAGTTTGTGACGTGAGTTTTACAAGTTTTATGCGTTTCCTACATAAATACTAAGATAAACACATGTGGATACTTAAGAAAAGAACAGTTAAACAGACAAAAATGCAGAAAGGAAATTCTTCAACTTGTGAGAAAACTAAGAGTATTTACGATTGCCAATTGAGAATGACGTCATGACCACTATGAGGAGCAGTACTGATGCTATTGTTTCTTGTATTTTAGAGTTCATTTGAATTTTAAAAATGGTCTATTCTCTAGAAATTAATGCCTGCTTGCATTCAGGTGAAGTAAGTTGTAGAAATCTATTTAAGTCATTTATCGAAGTAGTTTTTCAAGGACATTGAAACTATATGAGGTATGTTGTAAGGTGGGAGGATGCTGAATCTACAGTTTTTATGCGTATTATGTTTTAACGTGAGCTGTCGGGTGGGCGCCCACAGTGTCCACTTGGTATATAGTTTGAGTAATTTTCAATGGATTAACTTTAAACTTCACTGGAAGGGTAATTACTGTAAAAGATTAGACAAGTTTGATAACGTTATCCAACAGTAATTTACAGAGTTTTCCCCTTTCAGTCAATTGTAGCGTGTTTGGGGCGTATTCACGGTTAACTTGTTTGAGGTTAACTTAATTGACAAATAAACTGGAAATTATAGTCATAAAACACTGATGTACACACTCTATAATTTACAGAATTACTGTTCGTTTTACTGTCGTTGAAGACATCAGTAACTGGGGATCTTGTAGTTACAGGATTGTTGATGAAACTTAGTGAATTTTTAATCTTCCTAGCATTATTAATATGAACATACAGAACCAAAAATCAAACACTGGAGTATAAAACACGTCCCAGGTAACGAGGCGAGTTAAACATCCTTTTTGAATGTGGATCCAACTAGAAATTTTATGTTTTTTATTCACATAATTCGATGAACTGAACAAGTGTGATGTAGTGGGTTGGATTTGTATATCAGGGGTGTCAATGAGTGCCTAAATACAAGTGAAATAAAAAATAAAAAAGTTGCCCATCAGTAAGATGTAAATATAGAAATAACACAATGCTTGTACATGTTGTGACTGTGGTATCTATTTTGACTCCTTCTGATGTTTATACAGTTAACAGTAATTCTTCACTTCTTGTGTGGACTCAGAAATAAACAACTAGTCTGAAACCTAACTGATTGCAACATAAACAATTTCCCAAATGGTTATGTTCGTTTGTAAAGACGACCACATAATCAGGTATACATGCTTTTCAGAAATGACTACAAGCCTGTTACATCCCAAAATAGAGCATTTAACCTTTGACCTGAGCTTTACAAAACGTTTTATCTTCACTGTAACAATAACAAGCAAGATTTGATTGGTTAGACATGTCATGTGACATGTCATGTGCCTATTTCAACGAACCCGAATATACTCTTACATCATACAGGCGTTTGTGTAGGTCTTGGACTAAAACACAGAACAACCTTTATCCCAAAACCTGCGAACCCATAAATGTTGCTAGGAACGTCAAAAGCTGTGCCAAGTTCTGTCGACAAATTTTGTAGGGGAGGTGTAAGATGGAGAGACAAAATGTTTTGTGTATGCTGAAAACAATTGGAGGGAGCTTGTGTTTGGCCTGCATGCCAAGCTTTGCCATGACCCGGATGTGCAGTGATGCTACTACCATAGAATGGTAGGCTAGATGTCTGTAACAATAACTGGCATGTACATCACAGCATTACCAATTCCTCTCTCCAGTTAATTTGTATTCCTGAAGATGGAATTAGAAAACCAGATATTCTGATCGTTACATTAATTTGAATATTACAGTTACGTTCGTGGACAGCCAAAGTGTTTCTAGATGACGTCTGAGTAGTTAAAACGCATTAAAGTTGAGCGAAATTCTGAATTTTCTGCCAATAAATCTAAACATGGTGGCTGTGTACAAATTTGTTGAAAACTGTTAAACAGTTTCTGTACTGTATGATAGAATACAGATGTCCTTTTTGGGTTAATTGAAATGCACAATATGTAGGTCTTTTCTAGTGGATGAAATAAAACTTTCTGATTGATTTTCCTGGTAAATTGTAATACAATGCAATCAGTTAAATGGATTTTAGATCGAGTTGCAACATTGATGGTCTTTTTCTTGTACAGAAGTTCCTGCATTATTGAAAATTTCCAAATTTATCATGCTTTCTATCATCAGTATGTATGTGATGTATAGTCCAAAATTGTGTAGGATGGCATCAATCTTATTTGAAATGTCGCCGGCCTTCAAGTCCGATATCTTTATAAATGTTTTATGAACATGTGGGAGGAGTAGGATCTTGGCCTTATGTATGAAGAGACAGTTACACATGGCAGTGGTTGTAATATTCCACTCCCTATAGCTAACCGTATACCACAGAACTTCGCCAGTAAAATCTGTGTTCGTCCAATGTACATTTCACCCTTCTGATGTAAGAATTACATATAAACATAAACTTTATTTATTTTCACAACAGTTATGAAACAAGTTTTCACAACTTATACTAATCACTCTTGTTGGCCCGGATGTTAGCACGCAGGGGGGGTCTTACTGTGGGAGGAAACCGTAATACTTGGAGAAAACCCACATTGTGGTATGCTGTCTACTAATTTTCGCTGTCATGATAAATTTGCCCTCATTTTGGATTGCAAAAAGGCAGACGTTAAACTGCATTGGAAAAATGTCCTGGAATGTAAGTACTACATTGAGATGGACATGAACACTTCTAATACTGTACAATACCTTGTCACCCAGCACAATCCTGCTACATCTAATTCTCCAGGGTTACATGATGACCATTGGACTGTTTGGCTTACCTCATTACAGTAGAAACATTATAAATAAAGATTTATAATTTGTATTTACTACGTTAACCATTAGGAGGGTCTTGGCCAGTTTTACGTACAGGGGTCATGTTTTTCGTTTTAATTGGGAATTGTTGTAAGCAGTTTATTTAAGGACATTTGCAATTTCAGTTCAATCTGTGTTTCTGTACTCTAAGTAAAACTGTACTGATTCTTACAGGATTGCAATGCTAAACACCAGCCAAGGTCTATAAACTCACAAAACCTGATTACAGTCGGAGCACTTCATTTTCCTTATAGCTTACACAATACCTTATAGGAAGGTTGAATTGGTTGGACTTGTCCATAGCTTCTCCATTACCACTGTGGGATGTGACACCATCCAATGATGGCCAGGAGTGGCAGGCTGCCACGCTCAATGTCCCAGGTCAATAGAAGCAAGGGCATTGTTTCACCAGGTTTTCGTAGTGAAGATCTCAGATAATACTCATGATTCTAGCAATTCAGAGTGGAAGTGTTTTTATGATGTACTAGTCAGAGTGAATCTTTTTTGAGTTCATATGACTGATTCATTCATTCATTCATTCATTCATTTTTGAATTCTCTCACGATTCATTCATTCATTTTTGAATTCTCTCACAACTCTTTCATTGATTCTTGAATTCACTCACTATGTACTGATTCATGAATTGATTATTGAGGATTGGGTCCTTGTATTTGTATTAAGGATACTTTCCTGTGACATTAACAATGCCTATCAACTACACAAGTTGGGATGTGTATAAGATAAGTAGCCTCGGCTCTCACCAACAGTTTACAGACTGGCACCTCTCACTTCCTTCTGATGAACTCTCCGTAATCATTAATCATGATTTATGAACAAATCCACTCAGTCTGGGTGTACTTTTATTATCAAAACTATTTATTTACCTCAATATTTTTACTTATGCATCTCACATGTACATTATTGGTAGTTATAATCAGAAGTAGGTATTTGGGAGCCTGAGAGGAACACACTTGGAATATCGTGACCAGTCTGTAGCCATCACCTCCTGAACAATTAATATAAATCAGCCCTACACTTACACCTAGTTCTGTCTTGTCCAATGTAGCCCAGACACCATCATATTTGATAAAACAGAAATTGATTTGATTTTGTCGTTTTTCCACTGACATTAGTTCACTAAGGGTTCCATTAATAATCTGCTGTTTTCAATTTGTTTTTATTTGTCGAACCAATTACATTATGTTTTGTCCATTGTGAATGATGACACCATTCTTGCTGTGTATCTTTGATATACAATATAACTGGGAGTGGGGCAGGTCTCTCTAAATCAGTGTCAAGTAATGGGTGTCTAACATCTGGTTTTAGATCTACCTATACCAGTAAGTGTAAACTATGTATAAAACTATTGCCTATAAGGAACATTTAAGCATTGAACTGATTTCATATGGCTTTCATATTGCATATGAATACAAAATGAAAGCAGTTCAATACTTCTAACCATTTTTACTTGCACGCACCATAAAATATGTTCATTGCAAGCTGCATTCATACTACCATTCACTCCATTAAAATGAAGGTCAATCCTTATTGAAATATGCTTATCTCATAAAAAATATATTATTTTATCAAAATAAGAGTTTATTTCAAGTTTGTATATGCTTGTTCAATGAATGGAACAGCCACTTGTGAGGAGGAATCTGGTTGTTATCAATGTTACGATTCTGATGTCATAATCTGATGAACAAACCGTTCTCTAGAATGTAAACCTTTGTATAATTGATATTATCAACTGCAGAAGTCATCTCTATATGACAGATACCTGTTAGAAGAGGCCACTTAATTGTAACAGGTACCTTTCTACATAGACCACATGTATAACAGATACCTATCTATATAGGTCAGCTTTGTTTATCAAAAACCTGTCGGTAACATACCCCTGTATAGCGAACAACTGTCTATATATTTTGTTAACTCAATAAAATTTGTTGAAACTGAAACTGTCTATATGAGCCATCTGTCCATAAAAACCATCTATGTAGAAAAAACCTGTGGAAAAAACTTCATCTTTTGTAACAAAAAACCTGTCGCCATCTATTACTAAAAAAATCTGCCACACCTGTCTGTATTGATAGGCTAGAGACGGACCGTTCCCTCTGTGACTGGGGTAGTGGACACTCTCTGGTGGTAGGGAGTGGGAATCAGTTACGGCTTTGTCTCCAGAGATTCCCTTGTCCCAGGTGAGAAGAATGTCAAGACGTTTTTGTCTCTGGTAGCGTGTTCAGTGCCATGTAGATGTACATTGACGTCTTACCTCCGGGTGATACTATATGAGATTGTGCGCGCTAACATGAGGGGATAATGTGATTTGTACTCGAGACAGATAATCTTATTTTACTGTAGCCTGATTATTTGAGTTATCAATATATGTCAATCCCGACCAGCACTGGGGCATCACTGGCTAATGGTTCTAAAGTGAATTCTATTACCCTTAATATTGGTTTTGTTCATGAAATAGGTTTGTAACTTGATCAGTGTAATAACATTTATTACCAGCTTTCTTGTGTATCAAGATTAGAGTTATCTCCCATGGGTCCTGATATCATTTTGGTTTTGATGAAAAGTGCATGCACATCATTCTAACTTCATAGTACAAATTTTGGGTATTAAAATGCCTGGATAGAAAGATAAACAGAAATTAAAAATACAGGCTTGTTTCTAGTGACATTCTGTTGATTAGTCGTGATTTTAGTATTTGACAAAGACATCAGTGAAATAGATATGGGTGATCCTCCGTGTTATTTGGTGAAAATGTTTGTTATGACTGACCTTTGAGTGAAACGAGTTTGTGAATGAAAGAGATTCTGTTGAGTAGAATTTTGTATTTGAAAACTTAAAAAATGCTGTGCAGTTGATAAAGCTGCACTCTTCTCTCTTTCAATTCCAACCAATGCTTCTATCAGAAATGTTGTGTTAGGTTTCTGTTGTTGTAAATTGTAGAGATTTAAATATATGGATTTTGTCTAGTAAGTAAAATTCTATAAAAGATCTAAAATGCTTTTAAGAAATATGAACGATTAACAGAATACATGTTATTATTTTAGCATCCAAGAGATCATTCTGTGTAAATGTTAAGTGCAGATGCACTTGACCTACTGTGTCGGTACCATCGTCTGGTGTGCAGTAGTGAGCCAGAGGTGAATTACTGTCTGTTGCATGTAAGAAATTAGGCTTTGTCACAAGAAAAATAGTGCTAGTCTGGATCTGTCTTAAAAGGAACAAACACAATGGTCTATCTAGCTAAAAAAATCTTACAATTAGGTCTTATTTCACTGAACATGCCTGTGAAACAGACAAAGTTAAGAATATACAGGTTATTTTTGCATTTTGAATATCACAAATCTTGTTTCCTAGTCTTGTGGAAATGGCACATACATCTACCTTTCACCGTACATCACTAAAACAGATTGTTGCTATCGTAACTACACATGCAGCTCCGTGGGATTGTGATTGTCAAACCAAGAGCTGAGAAGTGACTACCGTACATTCACAGAAATCCAAATTAAAATGGATCATTGTTAGAGTGTTACTTCGAGATAGAAGGTCATACACAGAATTGTAATTAAATGACAAATTGTGTGTCCACACAATGTGGTCCACAAAATTACAAAACCATTGGTTAAATAAATGAAGACCACATTGAGATCTCAGGAAAAGGGTTTCTGTTTTGGGAAGTAAGACATTTGGTGTGTAAGGTTGTCTGTAAACCAGCCTGTTCCATTTGTTAGTGGTAGTCACCAGTAGTCTGTGATGATAAAATGGCCAGTGTGGATCGAGTTGTGTTTGATAGATAAAGTCTGGACTGAGAGTGACCATTCTGTCGAGTAACTGGACTATAGGGTGACCACTCTATTGGACTGAGAAGTGACCATTCTGTCGAGTTACTGGACTATAGGGTGACCACTCTATTGGACTGAGAAGTGACCATTCTGTCGAGTAACTGGACTATAGGGTGACCACTCTATTGGACTGAGAAGTGACCATTCTGTCGAGTTACTGGACTATAGGGTGACCACTCTATTGGACTGAGAAGTGACCATTCTGTCGAGTAACTGGACTATAGGGTGACCACTCTATTGGACTGAGAAGTGACCATTCTGTCGAGTTACTGGACTATAGGGTGACCACTCTATTGGACTGAGAAGTGACCATTCTGTCGAGTAACTGGACTATAGGGTGACCACTCTATTGGACTGAGAAGTGACCATTCTGTCGAGTTACTGGACTATAGGGTGACCACTCTATTGGACTGAGAAGTGACCATTCTGTCGAGTAACTGGACTATAGGGTGACCACTCTATTGGACTGAGAAGTGACCATTCTGTCGAGTTACTGGACTATAGGGTGACCACTCTATTGGACTGAGAAGTGACCATTCTGTCGAGTAACTGGACTATAGGGTGACCACTCTATTGGACTGAGAAGTGACCATTCTGTCGAGTTACTGGACTATAGGGTGACCACTCTATTGGACTGAGAAGTGACCATTCTGTCGAGTAACTGGACTATAGGGTGACCACTCTATTGGACTGAGAGTGACCATTCTGTCGAGTTACTGGACTATAGGGTGACCACTCTATTGGACTGAGAAGTGACCATTCTGTCGAGTGACTGGACTATAGGGTGCCCAGAAGTGACCATGCATTCTGTTGAGTAACTGGACTGTAGGACAATCACTCTGGCAGATCAGGACTGAGGAGTGACCAGTGAGGGTAATTTGATTGCTAAAGGATGATAAGTCAGTTTTGAAAAGGGAAATTATCAATTTCAAATATTTCTAATTTTGACAAAGCAATATTTTTGTTCAGAGTTAAATAACCATTGTTAGCTCTTGACAAAAACAAAGACACTGATTTCATTTCCCAAAAACAAAACAAAAATGACATCATCAGTGGGATGTGGAATTGTGATCTTAATCTAGACTAAAGTGGTCCCTAAATATAGGTGGTCCCTACATACAGGTAGTCCCTGCATACAGTTCAGGTCCCTAAAACAAAGGTGGTCCCTAAACACAGGTGTTCCTACATACAGGTGGTCCCTCATACACAGATATAACAGTGAGTTAACATGCCAACACTAATTATAGTGGGTATACCAGCCATTACATATAATTGATGAATCGTGGTGATGGTGACCATTTTAAAGGTATGACTGATGAAAAAGCTTAAACTATAGTAGTGATGTACTATACTAAAGGTGTAACTGGAGATAAAAGACCAACACAAAACTAGTGGTGTACCATTCTGAAGCTAAACACTGATAGAAACCAAGCAACAATAAAAAGCCAAATGTTTATCTATATGTATATTTCTGTACGCCTATATGCAATGTGCATTTGGTAATAAATTGAATTGAATTGAAGAAATCTCTACACAGATGTAAGGTAATTATCTAGTACTAGGTTACCTGTGACCTATGACCTCTGACCAGTTCCCAGTGGACACACTACCTGCTGAAGCTATTATCTGCTACCTGTACACACATAAGACATAGAGATATACCACCCTACATTGTAACACTTGTTGTGTGGCATGCATAATGTAGGAAGTCTATCTCGGCTACCTACTCTACCATCTTTAGTGTTAATGGGCCCACCTCCAGGTACTTACGGGATTGTCTCAAGGTCAACAATCCTAATTTCCATCAAGGTCACAGCTTTGAAGCCTGATATGAAGTGAATGAGTATGTATGATGAAAACAGTGGTTTTTACATCCCACTAAGTCTCCTCAGAGCAGATAGTTTACTGAGCAGGCCTTAGATATAACAAATCTGACTAAATATTGTAGGGTTTCTGGGGAAACATCAATACAGATCCATGTCTTACAATATCTGGCAGTGCCTGATGTACATTGAACGATTCAGCTATACTTTGATTTATCTTAACTGTCTAGTGTCTTCAGGTGGCACATAAGGATGGCTTGTGAATGGGTTGGTATTGTTATTTACTCGATCTGTAATCTTGATAAATAGAATCTTTCTGTATTGTCTGCATCCTTCCATCTGCATCCTTCCATTATGTCTGATAGAAGATGGATAAAAAGTAATCTTGGGTCGTTTTAAATATTTCTGTCAAGAGGATGTCTTTGAATAGTCTTGAGAATGCTGTTTCCTGTGCAGTTAATCCCACAGCGGTCAATTCTGTCTATAAAGTCAGGGTAAAAACTGAATTCCAGAGGACCTGAATGAGCAACAAGAACAATAAGATTTTTATGTAGTCTGACCAAATGTTCATAAAATGATAAAATTTGCAGTACAATTTCTTTACAAATTCATACAAACTCTGGCAAAATATAAGTGATTTCGGGAAGTCTTGTGAAATGTATGTAATTTGAAGCAGTTTTGCATGAAAACCAGCCTTGAGGTGTACGACATGGCTGAATATTGAGGCATCTGACCATCTACGATCCGTAGCACTCCACCACTAGGTCATAGGTTTGAGGTCTATGTGTGGCAGTCTGACCAGGTACTGGCCACGGGTCAGTGGATTTTCTCCGGATACTTCGTCTCTCCTCCACCACCAACACCTCGCACGTCTTTAAATGATCATAGCCGCTAACAGGACATAAGACAAATAAAACCAAACTTAACATCTGATTTATGTTAGAGTTATCCCCCTTGATAATAAACATTGAAATACCTGAGTCTATGTATCAACATTTTAACATCAATGGATATTTAACTTTTCGTTTTTGCACCTGTCAACCTCTAAATGAGATAATTTCATTCAATCTTGAACTGTTTTAAAAATGAGATACAAGTTGCACTGAAGTAACATAATAATTACAATCCTTTTCACTGTAAATTAAAGGTTCCTTTCTATTCATATTTCCACAGTTAATCCCAGATAATAGTGTATTTTAATAAGAAAATGTCATCAGTGTTTTTCTTAAATGATCCGAGTTGATCTATGGTGACAAGTTCCTCTGTTAGAGACAGTTAACAGAGAATATGTCACCAGGGACGCCCCCATTGTTGTCAGAATGACGGTTATTTTCTGATGTATCAATAAATTACCAAGGAATATTACTGATGGGTTCTTGTATTTTACAAATATTACAGATGTATAACCTCTGATACCAACAGAATTTCATTTCTACTGTTATTTCTATGTTAATGAGTTGCAGTTGTGTTTGGAAAGTGTCCCCAAAGAACCATGACTTTTGGTTTTGTGCTTGTAGTGAAATGAAGTAGAATGTAACAGGATTTTCAAAACTGACAACTATTTGACATTATTATGTAATGAGGTGCTGTTGAGAAATGCCCATTAACTTTTTATAATCACTGAACAATTCCACATTGTCCAAATCGAACATCAAACACAAGATCAAAGATTTTTAACTACAATAATGTTTATGTTACCCATAAATCTAGCCAGTTAAACACCTAAAAACAAAATTGATATTTCAACTGTCCTTTTGAGTTTATTTCACTTAACCCACTACTAGTGATGTTAACAGTAGCAGTGTTGCTGGGTGCTGTCCACTTCATCAGGTCACTAAGGTAATGTAATCAGCGGCACAGCTACTGTTACAGATTTCAATATTCATAAAGCAGAAAAAGATTTAAAAAACTGACCTAGATCAATATCATGTGCACACTCTTCAGAGATTGTCAAATACTTTATAATTCACAATCTTTGGTTGCCTCTATAAAAATTGATATCCTTTGCCTATTCAAGAGAATGTTAAGCATGACAAGAAACTATAGTAAACATCAGCCTCTCAAAACCCTTGTTAGACATGATATTTGTTTATCTGACAAGTGGTTAGGACTATTTCGTAAATCCTTTACGTGAACAGATGCTGCAAAAAATGTAGTTTTAAGTTGCTGTTATTCGCCACGTGTTGAATCAGGGGAAAATGTGGTAAAAAGACTATCATCGTAAAATGAATGACCAATAGAAATGATTACATGGAATTATGTAACTAATATGATAATGATTGTATTTAGTGGTGCTAATTAAGGGCCGTCAAATAGGTTCTGGTCTCTGTACTGTAAAACTATGCAGCATATATAAAACATTCTATTAATAGATGGCTATTGAGTTTGGTTAGGTTTCCTATCGCTAGGTATCAGCTTGCGTGATGCCATTTAAATAACAGCAAGGTTTGGTGCGGCTGATGACCAGATATTAGACAGTCCTCACCAGTATAGTGGGTGCTGCACTCATACATTGCCACAAACTCAATTAAGTAAATATGAATGGCGGAATATTGCATTAGAAAGTGCAGAATGTGTATCATGTTGACTTGCAGCTACATAAATCTTGATCTGCTGTCGTGGTTAATTATCTTTAGATTTTACAAGGAGGGAAATTCTTGTCTCAGTGTGAATAGTAAAACTCTCACAACCACTGGGCTGTGAAATCGTTAAGTTCATTGAGTGCATGTCGATCTACAAGAACAATTCACTGATGATTCAAGAAAAGGGAAATTCTAGTCTGCCCAGTTACACAAATATTGCAATCTGTTTTACCTCAGGTCATCAAAAAATCCATACAGGTTTTACTGACAATGTATTTACAGAAAATGTTAGAGACAAGCGAGAAAAAAGTGCAAAAATGATGTTTAAAATTTACTGACTTTGGGAGTTCCCCGAAGCCCTAGAGACCTCCAAACTATACAGATAACATGGAAGTGTTCCTCTGTATGTAGACATTTCACATTCAATTCTGATAAAATACAACCTGGGATAGCTTGTCATAACCTAACTGGTACAGGATGATAAACTCCCAACATTATTCTCCTCCTCAAACTTTGTATCAGCTTGATTCAGAGTCTTAACAGATGTGTCTGGTGTGTTGAAGACATTGTCATATTTGTAGGAACAGATTTTTATACCGAAATCTTGAAGACATATTGTCATGTTTGTAGGAACGGATTTTTATACCGAAATGTTGAAGACATTGTCATATTTGTAGGAACAGATTTTTATACCGAAATGTTGAAGACATTGTCATATTTGTAGGAACAGATTTTTATACCGAAATCTTGAAGACATTGTCATGTTTGTAGGAACTGATTTTTATACCGAAATCTTGAAGACATTGTCATGTTTGTAGGAACAGATTTTTATACCGAAATGTTGAAGACATTGTCATGTTTGTAGGAACAGATTTTTGTATACCGAAATGTTAACAATTAAATCAAGCCAGAAGGTTAAGGTATCCCAGCTGTGTGTGTTGTTATGATACTGGTTCTAATGACTAACCGATTTTTACACAGAAAAAATAGCAAACTTTGAAGGAAAAAGCTGTAAAAAATAAATTACCTGTTAATGTTGAAATACAAGTGATTGACCTTATATTAACTGCTTTTCTGGAAAGCGAATTGGTTGGGTTGTAAAAAATAATTTGGAATACTCAGGGAAACATTGATTTGTGGAACTTCTGGTGTGTGTAACGTTTGTGTTTTCATTCTTTTAAACAGCTTGAAATTAATCCGAGCATTATATAAATATCCATTTATCAGGATATGTATGATTACTTGGTTTTGATGTTAGTGTACTTCAAAGACAAGGAAGGATAGAATTAATGTAAAGGTCTATTTCTTGTGTGAAAATGCAAGCTAAGTGTGGTTAATTTTTAGCGGAAAAACTTTTACTGTGAATACTGCAGAGAACAGGTCAACACAAATGTGATGACCTTAAGTTAACAGTAACCTATAGAAGGACGACGACCGACCCAGACAAAAATGTGATGACCTTAAGTTAACAGTAAACTATAGAAGGATGACGACCCACCCAGCCACAAATGTGACGACCTTAAGTTAAAAGTAACCTATAGAAGGATGACGCCCGACCCAGACACAAATGTGATGACCTTAAGTGAACAGTAACCTATAGAAGGATGACGAACCACCAAGACACAAATGTGACGACCTTAAGTGAACAGTAACCTATAGAAGGATGACGAACCACCAAGACACAAATGTGACGACCTTAAGTAAACAGTAACCTATAGAAGGATGACGAACCACCCAGACACAAATGTGACGACCTTAACTTAACAGTAACCTATAGAAGGACGACGCCCGACCCAGACACAAATGTGATGACCTTAAGTGAACAGTAACCTATAGAAGGATGACGACCGACCCAGCCACAAATGTGATGACCTTAAGTTAACAGTAACCTTTAGAAGGATGACGACCCACCCAGACAAAAACGTGACGACCTTAAGTTAACAGTATCCTATAGAAGGAGGGCGAGCCACCCAGACACAAACGTGACGACCTTAAGATAACAGTAACCTATAGAAGGATGACGCTCCACCCAGACACAAATGTGACAACCTTAAGTTAACAGTATCCTATAGAAGGAGGGCGAGCCACCCAGACACAAACGTGACGACCTTAAGTTAACAGTAACCTATAGGAGGATGACGACCGACCCAGACACAAACGTGACGACCTTAAGATAACAGTAACCTATAGAAGGATGACGACCAACCCAGACACAAATGTGACGACCTTCAGTTAACAGTAACCTATAGAAGGATGCCGACCCACCCAGACACAAACGTGACAACCTTAAGTTAAAAGTAACCTTTAGAAGGATGACGCCCCACCCAGACACAAATGTGACAACCTCAAGTTAACAGTAATCTATAGAAGGATGACGACCGACCCAGCCACAAATGTGATGACCTTAAGTTAACAGTAAACTATAGAAGGATGACGACCCACCCAGCCACAAATGTGACGACCTTAAGTTAACAGGAACCTATAGAAGGACGACGACCGACCCAGACAAAAATGTGATGACCTTAAGTTAACAGTAAACTATAGAAGGATGACGACCCACCCAGCCACAAATGTGACGACCTTAAGTTAAAAGTAACCTATAGAAGGATGACGACCCCCCCAGACACAAACATGATGACCTTAAGTTAACAGTAACCTATATAAGGATGACGACCCACCCAGACACAAATGAGACGACCTTAAGTTAACAGTAATCTATAGAAGGATGCCGACCCACCCAGACACAAATGTGACCACCTTAAGTTAACAGTAATCTATAGAACGATGACGACCCACCCAGACACAAACGTGATGACCTTAAGTTAACAGTATCCTATAGAAGGATGACGACCGACCCAGCCACAAATGTGATGACCTTAAGTTAACAGTAACCTTCAGAAAGATGACGACCCACCCAGACACAAATGTGATGACCTTAAGTTACCAGTAACCTATAGAAGGACGACGACCGACCCAGACAAAAATGTGATGACCTTAAGTTAACAGTAAACTATAGAAGGATGACGACCCACCCAGACCCAAACATGATGACCTTAAGTTAACAGTAACCTATATAAGGATGACGACCCACCCAGACACAAACGTGACTACCTTAAGTTAACAGTATCCTATAGAAGGATGACGCCCCACCCAGACACAAACATGATGACCTTAAGTTAACAGTAACCTTTAGAAAGATGACGACCCACCCAGACACAAACATGATGACCTTAAGTTAACAGTAACCTTTAGAAAGATGACGACCCACCCAGACACAAACGTGACAACCTTAAGTTAAAAGTAACCTTTAGAAGGATGACGACCCACCCAGACACAAACATGATGACCTTAAGTTAACAGTAATCTATAGAAGGATGACGACCCACCCAGACCCAAACATGATGACCTTAAGTTAACAGTAATCTATAGAACGATGACGACCCACCCAGACACAAACGTGACAACCTTAAGTTAACAGTAACCTTTAGAAGGATGACGACCCACCCAGACACAAATGTGTCTTCTGTGACATAAAAATGAAAGATTAAAGGCAGGGTGCCCAAATCATCACCTCATACAAAAACCATTGGAGATTCTGCATGGGTCCACCCAAACAATCACCTCATAAGTCATGCCTGGGATGATACTGATTCCCATGTCCCCAAAACCTGCACTAATAGTAGTGTTATTGATCATTCATTCAAAATCACACAGTGCTTTTATTTTGTCAAAAATTGAAAAAACAAAATCGGATATGATTAAGGGTCTGGTATAATTATGATCATGACAAAAAATCTTAATTATTTTCTGAACTGACAGGCTATGATATTATTCTGACAGATGACCCCTTAAACAGTGTTCCAGTCAGCTGACTGTGGTTGGAGGGTTACTTTATATGACTCTGTTCCCAAAGGTATCATCAATCCTTCAGGCTTTGTTTCCTAAAGCATCATATTACCACCAAATAGGCAGTAAGGTTCCCGACTATTAGGCCACTGGTCAGGCTGGATAGCATATCAACTGTATATTTAATGGTATTGGTCAATTAGCATCAGCTGGAGGACATCATATGTGATCCATCATACACAATTGGCATGTTGTCTTTATGCAGAATTGATCAGATACTTATAATGGAAGGTGATTCATCAAATCACATCTTAACCTGGATTGACAGGGAGCTATAAACTCACTACCCTGGTCACTCCTTCATTTCCTCTTTCTCCCCTTTTTGACGTATCTCCTGCCCCTGCCCCTCCTTCTTGCCTGATCCCTTGACCTTGACCTCTCACACCTCCCTGTTTTCCAGGACACTCCCTCTTCCTTTTACTGTTTGACAGGATCAATATAATGGTGCATATATTTTTGATATCTTGTTTGAAGAGTAGAATTGCTCCCTCACAATGAGTACATGTTTAGGAAGATATCTGTCGGACAAGAGCTATAAATTAAACATATTTCCTGCTTCCATTTTTTATGCAAAATGTAATATTGCTGCCTAATGGGAAGCAAATTGATTTTTTTTTTAAAGAAAATTGGAACATATTCCTGTTATTACTTCCTGTTATTACTTCATGTTATCAAATTGATGTGGATAACATAATCATTTGATACATTGGTTGCCAGAATTTATTAATAAAAACTCATATATCGTTTTTTGCTTTTTCCTTTTTTAAGAAAAGTTAATTACAATTGAAAATGTATAGAGATTATTTTGTGTTGTGGAAGGGAGTGATTTTGTTGAGATAGAAATGATTCCCTATCTTGTTCAGACCCATGTCTATCAGTAGACCGTATCAGAACACATTTTACACAGGTAATATCGTAGTAGCTCCCCTGGCTTCCTCTGGACACATCCTCGAGGTCTAGACTATAAATACCTAGCTCATCCTCGAGGTCTAGACTATAAATACCTAGCACATCCTCGAGGTCTAGACTATAAATACCTAGCTCATCCTCGAGGTCTAGACTATAAATACCTAGCTCATCCTCGAGGTCTAGACTATAAATACCTAGCTCATCCTCGAGGTCTAGACTATAAATACCTAGCTCATCCTCGAGGTCTAGACTATAAATACCTAGCTCATCCTCGAGGTCTAGACTATAAATACCTAGCTCATCCTCGAGGTCTAGACTATAAATACCTAGCTCATCCTCGAGGTCTAGACTATAAATACCTAGCTCATCCTCGAGGTCTAGACTATAAATACCTAGCTCATCCTCGAGGTCTAGACTATAAATACCTAGCTCATCCTCGAGGTCTAGACTATAAATACCTAGCTCATCCTCGAGGTCTAGACTATAAATACCTAGCTCATCCTCGAGGTCTAGACTATAAATACCTAGCTCATCCTCGAGGTCTAGACTATAAATACCTAGCTCATCCTCGAGGTCTAGACTATAAATACCTAGCTCATCCTCGAGGTCTAGACTATAAATACCTAGCTCATCCTCGAGGTCTAGACTATAAATACCTAGCTCATCCTCGAGGTCTAGACTATAAATACCTAGCTCATCCTCGAGGTCTAGACTATAAATACCTAGCTCATCCTCGAGGTCTAGACTATAAATACCTAGCTCATCCTCGAGGTCTAGACTATAAATACCTAGCTCATCCTCGAGGTCTAGACTATAAATACCTAGCTCATCCTCGAGGTCTAGACTATAAATACCTAGCTCATCCTCGAGGTCTAGACTATAAATACCTAGCTCATCCTCGAGGTCTAGACTATAAATACCTAGCTCATCACGATCTATGAGGTTTACGAGTACATGAGTATCCACATACCTATCACAATATTACAGACACAATGTTCAACTACCATAGAGGGGGTCACTAGATTATACTAGTTTGCTATCAATTTTTCCCCCAAGATTTCCGTGCGTGAACATATTTATAATATATATTTTGTATCTGAATATTAATGAAGTACCAGCTGAAGTACCTTAATAGATTTCCCAAGGTTATCTTAGTAATAAAATAAACATTCACAATATGAGTATATTCATTCAAAAATGTCAGTTTCAAAGTTCCAAAGTATAATGTATGAAACTGAAATGTCTATGATGCTTAGATGTTTTCACTAAGTTTTTGACCATAATTATGTATCCTGCAGTTAGTCCACTGAGCTAACACTTAGCTTATTCACCCCTGAAATTTCATAATGAACTATTCCAACCTTTGAATTGGAAGAGTTTAAATATGTCTTCATCGGTGAATAAGTTAATATCTGACTCAATGTAGGGGGCAGGCTTATTACAGGACAATGAAAAAGCATTTGGTGTTTTTTCCATTTTCAACTGCATTAGATATGGGTGAGCTTATTACCAGGCATGGGCTAATTACCAGATAAATATGATTAAATCTAATAGTACAGTATTGGATTATGTCCCTTTGTTGTGTATTTAAAGATTCAACACAATCAACAAACAGAAGTAAAGTGACTAAATGTCGTTTAAATTTGTCTCTTGTTTGTCTGCACACCAGGAATATCTGTATCCATGATTTGATATATAAAATTAAACCCATGACGAAACATACGCACAAGTGATCATGCTAATACAATACTAGATACAGACCATTACCATATCACACTGACCACAACTCTAACTTAAGTATCCATTACATTTCCGGTGACAATTACATTTTCGTTGACCTGCATATGTCTGTTTGATTTCCTGTTGAGTGAGGATAAATTGATTCTGACTACGTGATGGGACCATCAAAGGGGGGCAGTGGTATTGAATTAACAGGTCTAGTGGTAAACAATTGTCCATTGTAGTATCATCTTACAGCGGATGACATAGAATGTAACTACTTGTGACTGTAGTTAAGGTCTGAACCAATACCAATCAAGGTCAGCTGTCCAGTAGGTGTTGTCCAGAGAGTGGTCATCCCCCGTGGTGGTAGTGGTGGTGGTGGTGGTGGTGGTGGTGGTGACAGAATGACCACTGCGGAAACAGCTTGGCTAAATACACACTTCATGTATAGTCAGCTGTAGGATCGGTCTTTGTTCAAAGTGATGGCGGTATTCAATTTATAGGTTATAAAATAGCCTGGCTGTCCAGAAAATATCATACAGTAAAATGTGTCAATGACGAGTCTTTTGTTGAAATATTTGATAAAGCAAGCTGAACTATCGACAAATTCCTTCAATTTAAACCTAACAAATAAGCTGATGATATATTTTTGTGAATACAATACTCACAAATATTGTCATTAATAAAGTAAGTAGGTAACATTGATGAGGGTTGGCAAGGGCTGGGGATCTACAAGGAAACAGTGAAGCTGGTATAGACATTTCCCCTCCGATAACAGTACTGCTACATTGTTAATGGAAAATACTTTTAAATGGCGACACTGAAGGTTTCCTGAAGGATTCATTGCTAGTTCCATTTTTTCTACTATTCCATCTTTTCCTGGGATTAAAGTTCAATTTTCTGTGTTAAATAACTGCAGATTAATAATTGGTCACAATTAATGTTTTTGATAGTTTTAAATTGATTTTCGTCACCCATAAACCACATTACTCAATCTTGCTGAGCAAATTTACAACTTCTTAAGTTGTTGTTTACGACCATTTCTTTACATGTCTTGAGTTTTAAATTGAATAAGAATGTCTGTTGAGCTTTAGACATGTCAATATATATATTCTTTCAAGCCAGCAAATCATAGTCTGGCTGTAGGAGGCTTAATAGATAAGGAGTTTGTCCTGCTATTTTACGAGTGTCCGTTACTAGATATTGTAGTAAGATGCTCTTCCTCACCCCCTTATCCCTATCACAGAGTACCTTACCCCTTATCCCTATCACAGAGTAAATGTTCCTGAATTTATTACCACTTGTTGCATAATAACTAAAAGACCAGGAATTTTCTGGTTATTGCTGATCAAAGATAAAGATCAAAGCTGACATTTTTATCTAGAATTATGTTGTAAATCGTGTGTATAAGTGGGTTCCCCAGACTTCGGTAATTCTGTCAGCCATTGATTGGTTCAGCACCCTTGTTCATATCTACCAATGATAGTTTCAACATCCTGGCACTTCTGACCTGTAGTAAATGATCTAGATATTTCATGTCAATAAGTACAAACTTCAATAGATCAAAACCTAAAGGACTAACTTCTTCAAGTATTACGGCCTAAAGCCTTAACCTATGGTCTTGGTCAGACCATAATATCTAAAGAACACACCTGTCAACCTCTGAAGGTCCTATATCTGGGCATGACCAGATATTGACTCTGAAGGTCCTATATCTGGGCATGACCAGATATTGACTCTAAATGTCCTTTATCTGGGCATGACCAGAAATTGACTCTAAATGTCCTATATCTGGGCATGACCAGATAATGACTCTAATTGTCCTATATCTGGGCATGACCAGAAGTTGACTCTAATTGTCCTATATCTAGGCATGACCATATATTGACTCTAATTGTCCTATATCTGGGCATGACCAGATATTGACTCTAAATGTCCTATATCTGGGCATGACCTGATATTGACTAAAATATCTAGTCGCTATGCATAACTAGACACTCAGAAATGTCATAGTATCTGCCTATTTTAAACATTTATTGATGTTTGGTTATATCATTAACATGAGTTAACATCATGAGATCTCCACAAACATCTCTGATATTCAAAAGATCAAGATTTGTTGCTATATATGGTGCTTTGTTAGAATATACCAGGAATATTTCTGAATGGTTATGGTCCCATGGTGTGAACCTTGGTGCTATATTACCCGTAACACTGACCTTAGCTCCAGTAAGGATCCTAGACTGTGATGCTGCTGATGGGTACACAGGAGGGAATCATTGATAAGTTTCAAGTGCTAGCAGTACATATTACATTGTTAGTATAAAATTTATTTACAGTTTGTGTTCCAGTTGTTGATTTGTTGGCTTGATTAAAGTGATAAAGTTTCCATGTATAAAAAATGTACAAGAAACATGAGGTCATATAAACAATTAAGTTTCCTACTGACCGCTGCTGTCACACAACAGTCTCTCCAAGTTATCTCCCTTTGCTACTCAAACTGGTCTCAGAAAAGTCTGTCTTTTTGAACTACTTGTTCCTGCTATGAAGCTCAGTAGAACAATGAGCGAGATATTATATTATGTTGGTAAAACTTCATCATTGTATTATAGACTAATAGCTAATCAGTGAACATCATTGTATTATAGCATAATGGCTAATCAGTGAAGATCATTGTATTATAGACAGTGAACATCATTGTATTATAGATGTTGGTAAAACTTCATCATTGTATTATAGACTAATAGCGAATCAGTGAACAGGATTGTATTATAGTCTAATGGCTAATCAGTGAGCAGGATTGTATTATTAGACTAATGGCTAATCAGTTAACATCATTGTATTATAGTCTATAATACAATGAGGTTCACTGATTAGCTATTAGCCTATAATACAATGATGTTCGCTGATTAGCCATTAGTCTAATAATACAATCCTGCTCACTGATTAGCCATTAGACTATAATACAATCCTGTTCACTGATTAGCTATTATAGACTAATAGCTAATCAGTGAACAGGATTGTATTATTAGACTAATGGCTAATCAGTGAACATCATTGTATTATAGACTAATGGCTAATCAGTGAACATCATTGTATTATAGACTAATGGCTAATCAGTGAACATCATTGTATTATAGACTAATGGCTAATCAGTGAACATCATTGTATTATAGACTAATGGCTAATCAGTGAACATCATTGTATTATAGACTAATGGCTAATCAGTGAACATCATTGTATTATAGACTAATGGCTAATCAGTGAACATCATTGTATTATAGACTAATGGCTAATCAGTGAACATCATTGTATTATAGACTAATGGCTAATCAGTGAACATCATTGTATTATAGACTAATGGCTAATCAGTGAACATCATTGTATTATAGACTAATGGCTAATCAGTGAACATCATTGTATTATAGACTAATGGCTAATCAGTGAACATCATTGTATTATAGACTAATGGCTAATCAGTGAACATCATTGTATTATAGACTAATGGCTAATCAGTGAACATCATTGTATTATAGACTAATGGCTAATCAGTGAACATCATTGTATTATAGACTAATGGCTAATCAGTGAACATCATTGTATTATAGACTAATGGCTAATCAGTGAACATCATTGTATTATAGACTAATGGCTAATCAGTGAACATCATTGTATTATAGACTAATGGCTAATCAGTGAACATCATTGTATTATAGACTAATGGCTAATCAGTGAACATCATTGTATTATAGACTAATGGCTAATCAGTGAACATCATTGTATTATAGACTAATGGCTAATCAGTGAACATCATTGTATTATAGACTAATGGCTAATCAGTGAACATCATTGTATTATAGACTAATGGCTAATCAGTGAACATCATTGTATTATAGACTAATGGCTAATCAGTGAACATCATTGTATTATAGACTAATGGCTAATCAGTGAACATCATTGTATTATAGACTAATGGCTAATCAGTGAACATCATTGTATTATAGACTAATGGCTAATCAGTGAACATCATTGTATTATAGACTAATGGCTAATCAGTGAACATCATTGTATTATAGACTAATGGCTAATCAGTGAACATCATTGTATTATAGACTAATGGCTAATCAGTGAACATCATTGTATTATAGACTAATGGCTAATCAGTGAACATCATTGTATTATAGACTAATGGCTAATCAGTGAACATCATTGTATTATAGACTAATGGCTAATCAGTGAACATCATTGTATTATAGACTAATGGCTAATCAGTGAACATCATTGTATTATAGACTAATGGCTAATCAGTGAACATCATTGTATTATAGACTAATGGCTAATCAGTGAACATCATTGTATTATAGACTAATGGCTAATCAGTGAACATCATTGTATTATAGACTAATGGCTAATCAGTGAACATCATTGTATTATAGACTAATGGCTAATCAGTGAACATCATTGTATTATAGACTAATGGCTAATCAGTGAACATCATTGTATTATAGACTAATGGCTAATCAGTGAACATCATTGTATTATAGACTAATGGCTAATCAGTGAACATCATTGTATTATAGACTAATGGCTAATCAGTGAACATCATTGTATTATAGACTAATGGCTAATCAGTGAACATCATTGTATTATAGACTAATGGCTAATCAGTGAACATCATTGTATTATAGACTAATGGCTAATCAGTGAACATCATTGTATTATAGACTAATGGCTAATCAGTGAACATCATTGTATTATAGACTAATGGCTAATCAGTGAACATCATTGTATTATAGACTAATGGCTAATCAGTGAACATCATTGTATTATAGACTAATGGCTAATCAGTGAACATCATTGTATTATAGACTAATGGCTAATCAGTGAACATCATTGTATTATAGACTAATGGCTAATCAGTGAACATCATTGTATTATAGACTAATGGCTAATCAGTGAACATCATTGTATTATAGACTAATGGCTAATCAGTGAACATCATTGTATTATAGACTAATGGCTAATCAGTGAACATCATTGTATTATAGACTAATGGCTAATCAGTGAACATCATTGTATTATAGACTAATGGCTAATCAGTGAACATCATTGTATTATAGACTAATGGCTAATCAGTGAACATCATTGTATTATAGACTAATGGCTAATCAGTGAACAGGATTGTCATGTAGAAGAGGGAAAACTTACTTGGCTACATGCAACCTTAATTGACATTTTCCTGCAATAAGCTTACGGCATCAAAACATAAAATATGACTTAAAACAGGGGTGGACTTATTAAAGGACCATGAAGCAGCGTGTGTTGGCAGTTCTACATAATGTACTTCATTAAAAGCAGAATATAGGGTGGGCTTATTACCAGACCTCTGGTTCCAGATAGACAAATATTGTTTAAGAAATATTACTTATCAAATATGATGTTGTTTCAGAAATTTGGAAAAGAAAATCTGAATACATAAATAATCATAAATCTCTTTGTCCATGCACTTGTATTGGTTTGCCTCTATACCACTTTGCTGATTATAATTATGCTACATTGATTTTGACACATATATTATCTTTAAAATAGTCCCCAACACAAGGAAACCTCTAAAATGTCTTTTATTAAAAATAAGTATGAGTTGGGTAATTTACACTGAAACATACAAAAAATAATCAATAATGTAGTGTGCTTTCACATAACTGAGGTAAATCTGATAAGGGAGATAACTTCAACACAAATCACAGGTATTGAATGTAGTATAAATTAGCTGTAACTCAATCCAAGCTGTCAACCAGTATAATTCACCCTGCGGATAAAAGCGCAACCTAATCGAATTACCATTGTGTACACTCCATTGTTTGTACTGTAAGATGTCATGTAAGTGGACATTGGTTGCTAGGCAGAATTAAGGACATTGATTATTAATAGCATGATTCATTCTTCAGTGACACTTAAAAATCATATCTATTTCAATGTAGCTGTTATTTATCCACCAAACAATTGTTGCTTTTTATGCAGTGTTAAATATCATATTCCATGTCATTTCAAGGAATACTGTTGAAATGTTTGACATTTCTGCAGTTGTGAAATAGAAAAAGTATTTACTCGGAACAAACAAACACAGGACCTCTATGTTCCCACGGAGAAATGAGCCTGGTTTGTTGACGTTGGGTATAAAACGACAGGATATGAACTGTGATGTGAAATTGAGGCTGTAAGAGTTCTATTGTACATGTGAACAGGCTGTAAACCAATCGTAAATATTGTCTTTGCCACCGAACAGTCAAGTGTAGAGTTATTACAATGGACCCTACCAAGTAGCTATAGTTTCCACATAGATTTCATTACTGTTATGTGCGACATTCCAAACATCCAAGTGAAAATTTTATTATTTAATGTTCCAACCTGTAAAACATTTCTGACCCTTCACACGAGGTTAAAAAACATTTCTGACCCTTCACACGAGGTTATAAAACATTTCTGACCCTTCACACGAGGTTATAAATGCACTTATAATGTTTTCATGAATGTCATGTATATGTATAGTAATATCTACAAAGTGATGACTTTATATGTTGATCCCTATAAATGACATGGAGTTTGAATTCTGGTTGATTTTGTGTATCTTATTGTGTTCTGATAGAAACCTTTATAATTGTACTCGCTGAGGGTTCTGGTATAAACCTTTATAATTGTACACGTTGAGGGTTCTGATAGAAACCTTTATAATTGTACTCGCTGAGGGTTCTGGTATAAACCTTTATAATTGTACTCGCTGAGGGTTCTGATAGAAACCTTTAAAATTGTACTCGCTGCGGGTTCTGATAGAAACCTTTATAATTGTACTCGTGGAGGGTTCTACTAGAAACCTTTATAATTGTACTCGCTGAGGGTTTAACTAGAAACCTTTATAATTGTACACGCTGAGGGTTCTACTAGAAACCTTTATAATTGTACTTGCTGAGGGTTCTACAGTCATGTGAATTAAACTGTTGATGGAAAGTCATCTTCAGCAAACAAAGAAACAGCTACTGTTTTGGTGAAATGGAAATCCTAGCTAGTCATTATTTGCAGAATAAGAAGATCTGTCTGGTTACAGTAAGTGTTGGCATTATTCTGCGGTGTTTTTACATCTCAGTAAAATGAGGGAGTGTTTTCTATCATGTGCAGTAAAGATTGGAAAGATAAACAGCAGGATATCCTGAACATTTCTTCATATGCCAAAATGATTTGACTATCAAGGCCTACAGGAAAATGCCCTGGTTGTTGTGATTTACTATGAGAATACAGCCTAATGACTTCCAGCATGCACGGGAAAATGCAATAATTTGACTTCAAGGAAGGTCAATGAAAGTTTGTTTACAGATCTGATAGGGCAAAATGTGAGTGTAACTTGTCAGATTTATGGAAAGGTGGATCAACTTTCTCTGAAAGATTACTGTGACTGGCATTAGAAAGCCTGCTAATACAATAGGTATGGTGTTCTGTCAGAGGTGCTAATACAATAGATATGGTGTTCTGTAAGAGGTGCTAATACAATAGGTATGGTGTTCTTTCAGAGGTGCTAATACAATAGGTATGGGGTTCTGTCAGAGGTGCTAATACAATAGATATGGTGTTCTGTCAGAGGGGCTAATACAATAGGTATGGTGTTCTGTAAGAGGTGCTAATACAATAGGTATGGTGGTCTGTAAGAGGTGCTAATACAATAGGTATGGTGTTGTGTAAGAGGTGCTAATACAATAGGTATGGTGGTCTGTAAGAGGTGCTAATACAATAGGTATGGTGTTCTGTAAGAGGTGCTAATACAATAAGTATGGTGTTCTGTCAGAGGTGCTAATACAATAAGTATGGTGTTCTGTCATAGGTGCTAATACAATAGGTATGGTGTTCCGTCAGAGGTGCTAATACAATAGGTATGGTGGTCTGTAAGAGGTGCTAATACAATAGGTATGGGGTTCTGTCAGAGGTGCTAATACAATAGGGATGGTGTTCTGGAAGAGGTGCTAATACAATAGGTATGGTGTTGTGTAAGAGGTGCTAATACAATAGGTATGGGGGGGGGTCAGAGGTGGGAATACAATGGGTATGGTGTTCTGTCAGAGGTGCTAATACATTAGGTATGGTGTTCTGTCAGAGGTGCTGATACAATCGGTATGGTGTTCTGTCAGAGGTGCTAATACATTAGGTATGGTGTTCTGTCAGAGGTGCTGATACAATCGGTATGGTGTTCTGTCAGAGGTGCTAATACATTAGGTATGGTGTTCTGTCAGAGGTGCTAATACAATAGATATGGTGTTCTGTAAGAGGTGCTAATACAATAAGTATGGTGTTCCGTCAGAGGTGCTAATACAATAGGTATGGTGTTCTGTCAGAGGTGCTAATACAATAGGTATGGTGTTCTGTCAGAGGTTGTGTAGTTCAATGCTTCCTAGACTTGGATGGGAAAATCCTAGGCGATGTGGAATCAGATTCGCAAGGAATTAGGTGCTGGCCTTTTTCAGGTGCTAAAAAGGGGTAAAGGTTTAGGCATCTGAAATTTATTTTTCTACCAAACTTGCTGTTGGATTGTTTCAGTATTTGCTATGTAGCACCTGTTGCATATGACCTTGACTAATATTTAAGGTCACAGCGGTCAAATTTGTCAAACAACTTTTCTGAAGAACAAAAAGGGTTCGAGTCAACACAATGGACCAGCAACTTGCTTGAATGTTAAAGATATATATACTTTATCTTTATTCAAGGTCACAGGGTCATATGCTTCAAAACTCTCAAACAACTTCTTTTGAATAACAAAAAACTCTAGATTCATAACATTTGTCCTGTCGTAAACTGATAAGAAGTGCTACTAGACTTGAGAAAAAGGTAAACTTGACTCATACTCAAGATCATAGGGGTTACATTTGTTTAAACTCTTAACAAGTTCTTCTGAAGAATGGAAGAATGGAAAAACTATTTTGCTGACATGGTCCGTACTATAAATTTTGAAGGAAAGTCAAGTTTATCAGGTGATCATCTTCAGGCCCATTGGGCCTCTTATTAGCTGCACCTATAATAAACATACAATGCCAGAACAGCATGTAAAGCGAGTTTTGTTCCTTCATTATGAGTAAATTTTAATCAGCCATCATTCTACCCAAGTTGATTCAGTTGACTCTCACTTAATGGAAATTTTGTTATATTTGTTTTAAAACATATCAAATTATCTGTAGCTGGGTATTGCATGAAAAGATTCTGTGATTAAGCAGAGATTTGATGTAGAAAAATTGTTGAAAACTTTGGCAGTCCATCAAGCTGTTAAGTGTTCGTTTTTATTTGACTGTTACACAATAAATCAAGGGAGGCTGTAAATCTGCTTGTGTTTATTACTACAGGGACACGAAGTGGTTGTACTACATAGAAACATACAGGCTGTTCTTTACTCATCCCACTGGTCATTATCAGCTGCTTCCTTACTTAACATGGGGAGCCATCTGTAATGATGAAATCAGATCACAGTTTTTGTTTTCTGTCAATGCCTTAATCGATCTGTCGAAGTCGCATTCTGGCCAATAACTGTAAAATTTTGTAGAAATCAGGTTGACTCTGAGTATTCACACAAAATGGTGCATAATCAGGCTAAGTTTGAAGTTTGAAGATCACCAGAATCTCTGATATTCACAGGTAATTGGCTGGTACATTCCAAACAATAACTCACCTACATTTGATTGAATTCAGCTTCAGCCTAAAACTAGGGAATGCTTGTATAATTGTAATGCTGAGGATAAGCTTATGACTGGGAACCTTGGTAATGCTCAGCTCACGCTCAAAGATGAGTGGTATATACATCTTTGATTTCCCTAATATCCACATTCAAGGTCTTAAGGATCAGATGTATTAAGCTTTATTTTACCAGGAAGCTATGTATAATGGCGTATAGCTTTCTGTGGGGAATGGCTACTAATTGTGTTTAAATGAATGACCTTGACCCTTATTTAAGGTCAAACAGGGGTCAAATAACTTTACTATTGATACATGTAGTTCACAGATAACCTGTTTATTTAATAATGGACAAATCACACACACACCAACCTCCCTAAGCCAAGTAGACTATTTAATAACAAAATATCTCAACATTGTCATCTCCTCTACACCGCTTATCCTGAACCGATTGTGGGTAGTAAGTTGCCTATGCAGTGTTGACAATACTGATCTTATACACTGGAATCAGATACAGCTGATGAAGGACTTTACCTTGTGTGTGGCCCGACAACAGCTGCCTATTCACTGTTTTGTTCACAGAAAGTCAATTCAATGTAAAATGTTTTTAGAATTTGACACTTAGAAACAGGAAAAGGAGAGAATTTGGATGCAGCTGATATTGTTGATGCAACTGAACTGGTTGTGTAGATAACTAAATGAATTTGGAACGTTCATGCACCAACATCTTTACCAAACACACAATAATTTTGGCCCAAGTCTGCCAGCATTTCTTTCTCTGTTGTAAGGATGATATGTACAATGTGTGTTGAAATGGCTTCTTATTCGATCTACTTTACACATGCTGTCTGACAGGTGCTTGATGATTTTACTTTTAGGATGGATGTTATATTGGCAAGAAATAGAAGATTTATACTCTGTGACTCTAAAAGGATCAAATATACATTAAGGAGATGCAGCATCTGAGGCTGGGTGTGGTCCGAGAGTTGCATCATCTGAGGTTTTGTCCTGTCAGGGGGTGGGGGGTTTAAGCATCATCAGTATTTGTCCAGTCAGGGGGTTGAAACATCTATCAAGTTTTGTCAAATCAGTGGGGTGGCAGCATCAGTCAGGTTTGTTTGGTTTGGGGTTTGAAGCATCCGTCGGTCAGTTCAATGTCCAAATCTATCCCGTATCAACAGCCATTTTTTGAAGACATTCGTTAGTGTTTTTCTTGACACATGTACAGAATTATCTATATAGACTTTCACACTTGGCATAGATTTTATATAGAACTGTGTCTGTACTTGAACCGTTGTAACGTGGATCTCTATGTATAGTGATCGTACATCAATCCATTAGCCTTGTGTTGGTATAGGATTGGTGATGACCATTAGCCTTGTGTTGGTATAAGATCGGTGATGATCATTGGCCATGTGTTGGTATAAGATCGGTGATGACCATTAGCCATGTGTTTGTATAAGGTCGGTGATGACCATTAGCCTTGTGTTGGTAAAGGTCGGTGTTGACCATTAGCCTTGTGTTGGTATAAAGTTGTTGATGACCATTAGCCTTGTGTTGGTATACGATTGGGGATGGCCATTAGCCTTGTGTTGGTATAAAGTTGTTGATGACCATTGGCTTTGTGTTGGAAAAAGGTCGATGATGACCACTAGCCTTGTGTTGGTAGACGATTGGTGATGACCATTGGCCTTGTGTTGGTATACGATGGTGATGACCATTGGCCTTGTGTTGGTATAAAGTTGGTGATGACCATTGGCTTTGTGTTGGAAAAAGGTCGGTGATGACCATTGGCTTTGTGTTGGAAAAAGGACGGTGATGACCATTGGCCTTGTGTTGGTATACGACTGGTGATGACCATTATCCTTGTGTTGGTATACGATTGGTGATGACCATTAGCCTTGTTTTGGTAGAAGGTCGGTGATGACCATTGGCCATGTGTTTGTATAAGGTCGGTGATTACCATTAGCCTTGTGTTGGTATACGATTGGTGATGACCATTGTCCTTGTGTTGGCATAAGGTCGGTGATGACCATTGGCCTTGTGTTAGTATAAAGTTGTTGATGACCATTGGCGTTGTGTTGGTATAAGGTCGGTGATGACCATTGGCCATGTGTTTGTATAAGGTCGGTGATTACCATTAGCCTTGTGTTGGTATACGATTGGTGATGACCATTGTCCTTGTGTTGGCATAAGGTCGGTGATGACCATTGGCCTTGTGTTAGTATAAAGTTGTTGATGACCATTGGCGTTGTGTTGGTATAAGGTCGGTGATGACCATTGGCCATGTGTTTGTATAAGTTCGGTGATGACCATTAGCCTTGTGTTGGTATATGATTGGTGATGACCATTAGCCTTGTGTTGGTATAAGATCGGTAATGATCATTGGCCATGTGTTGGTATAAGATCGGTGATGACCATTAGCCTTGTGTTGGTATAAGGGCGGTGATGACCATTGGCCATGTGTTTGTATAAGGTCGGTGATTACCATTAGCCTTGTGTTGGTATACGATTGGTGATGACCATTGGCCATGTGTTGGTATACGATTGGTGATGACCATTAGCCTTGTTTTGGTAGAAGGTCGGTGATGACCATTGGCCATGTGTTTGTATAAGTTCGGTGATGACCATTAGCCTTGTGTTGGTATATGATTGGTGATGACCATTAGCCTTGTGTTGGTATACGATTGGTGATGACCATTGGCCTTGTGTTGGCATAAGGTCGGTGATGACCATTGGCCTTGTGTTAGTATAAAGTTGTTGATGGCCATTGGCCTTGTGTTGGTATACGATTGGTGATGACCATTAGCCTTGTGTTGGTATAAGGTCTGTGATGACCATTGGCTTTGTGTTGGAAAAAGGTCGATGATGACCACTAGCCTTGTGTTGGTATACGATTGGTGATGACCATTGGCCTTGTGTTGGTATAAAGTTGTTGATGACCATTGGCCTTGTGTTGGAAAAAGGTTGGTGATGACCATTAGCCTTGTGTTGGTATACGATTGGTGATGAACATAGCTTTGTGTTGGTATACGATGGTGATGACCATTGGCCTTGTGTTGGTATAAAGTTGTTGATGACCATTGGCCTTGTGTTGGTATACGATTGGTGATGAACATTAGCTTTGTGTTGGTATACGATGGTGATGACCATTGGCCTTGTGTTGGTGTAAGGTCGGTGATGACCATTGACCTTGTGTTGGTAGAAGGGTGTTGATGACCATTGGCCATGTGTTTGTATAAGGGCGGTAATGACCATTAGCCTTGTGTTGGTATAAGGTTGTTGATGACCATTGGCCTTGTGTTGGTACAAGATCGGTGATGACCATTGGCCTTGTGTTGGAAAAAAGTCGTTGATGACCATTGGCCTTGTGTTGGTATAATGTCTGTGATGACCATTGACCTTGTGTTGGTAGAAGGGTGTTGATGACCATTGGCCATGTGTTTGTATAAGGACGGTAATGACCATTAGCCTTGTGTTGGTATAAGGTCAGTGATGACCATTGGCCATGTGTTTGTATAAGGTCGGTGATGACCATTAGCCTTGTGTTGGGTAAAGGTCGGTGTTGACCATTAGCCTTGTGTTGGTATAAAGTTGTTGATGACCATTAGCCTTGTGTTGGTATAAGGTCGGTGATGACCATTGACCTTGTGTTGGTATAAGGTTGTTGATGACCATTGGCCATGTGTTTGTATAAGGTCGGTAATGACCATTAGCCTTGTGTTGGTATAAGGTCGGTGATGACCATTGGCCATGTGTTTGTATAAGGTCGGTGATGACCATTAGCCTTGTGTTGGTATACGATTGGTGATGACCATTAGCCTTGTGTTGGTATAAAGTTGTTGATGACCATTAGCCTTGTGTTGGTATACGATTGGTGATGACCATTGGCCTTGTGTTGGTATAAAGTTGTTGATGACCATTGGCCTTGTGTTGGTATACGATTGGTGATGACCATTGGCTTTGTGTTGGAAAAAGGTCAGTGATGACCATTGGCCTTGTGTTGGTATACGATTGGTGATGACCATTGGACTTGTGTTTGTAAAAGGTCGGTGACGACTGTGGACCTCTTTGTATAGTGATCTGAGATCAGCCAAGGGGATTACTGATAACCATTGGCTTTGTGTTGGTAAAAGGTCGGTGATGACTGTGGACCTCTTTGTATAGTGATCTGAGATCAGCCAAGGGGATTACTGATAACCATTGGCTTTGTGTTGGTAAAAGGTCGGTGATGACCATTGGCTTTGTGGTGGAAAAAGGTCAGTGATGCCCATTGGCCTTGTGTTGGTCTAAGGTCTGTGATAACCATTGGCCTTGTGTTGGTCTAAGGTCTGTGATAACCATTGGCTTTGTGTTGGAACAAGGTCGGTGATGACCATTAGCCTTGTGTTGGTATAAAGTTATTGATGACCATTGGCCTTGCGTTGGTATAAGGTCTGTGACGCCCATTGGCCTTGTGTTGGTATTCGATTGGTGATGACCATTGTCCTTGTGTTGGTATAAGGTTTGTGATAACCATTGGCTTTGTGTTGGTAAAAGGTCGGTGATGACTGTGGTGGTATACGATTGGTGATGGCCAGTGGCCTTGTGTTGGTATAAATTTGTTGATGACCATTGGCCCTGTGTTGGTATAAAGTTGTTGATGACCTTTGGCCTTGTGTTGGTATAAAATTGTTGATGACCATTGGCCCTGTGTTGGTATAAAGTTGTTGGTGACCATTGGCCTTGTGTTGTTATACGATTGGTGATGACCATTTGCTTTGTGTTGGAAAAAGGTCAGTGATGACCATTGGCCTTCGGTTGTGTTGGTATACGATTGGTAATGACCATTGGCCTTGTGTTAGTATAAAGTTGTTGATGACCATTGGCTTTGTGGTGGAAAAAGGTCAGTGATGCCCATTGGCCTTGCGTTGGTATACGATTGGTGATGGCCAGTGGCCTTGTGTTGGTATAAGATCGGTGATGACCATTGGCTTTGTGGTGGAAAAAGGTCAGTGATGCCCATTGGCCTTGTGTTGGTATTCGATTGGTGATGACCATTGTCCTTGTGTTGGTATAAAGTTATTGATGACCATTGGCCTTGGGTTGGGATACGATTGGTGATGGCCAGTGGCCTTGTGTTGGTATAAGGGCTGTGATGACCATTGGCCTTGTTGGCCTTGTGTCGGTATACGATTGGTGATGACAATTGGCCTTGTGTTGGTATACGGTTGGTGATGACCATTGGCCCTGTGTTGGTATACGATTGGTAATGACCATTGGCCTTGTGTAGGTATAAGGTCTGTGATGACCTTTGGCTTTGTGTTGGAAAAAGGTTAGTGATGCCCATTGGCCTTGTGTTGGTCTAAGGTCTGTGATAACCATTGGCCTTGTGTTGGCATACGATTGGTGATGACCATTTGCTTTGTGTTGGAAAAAGGTCATTGATGACCATTGGCCTTGGGTTGGGATACGATTGGTGATGGCCAGTGGCCTTGTGTTGGTATAAAATTGTTGATGACCATTGGCCCTGTGTTGGTATACGATTGGTAATGACCATTGGCCTTGTGTTGATATAAAGTTGTTGATGACCATTAGCCTTGTGTTGGTATACGATAGGTGATGACCATTGGCCTTCGGTTGTGTTGGTATACGATTGCTGATGACCATTGGCCTTGTGGTGGTATTCGATAGGTGATGACCATTGGCCTTTTGTTGGTATAAAGTTGTTGATGCCCATTGGCCTTGTGTTGGTAAACGATTGGTGATGACCATTAGCCTTGTGTTGGTATAAGGTCGGTGATGACCATTGGCCTTGTGTTTGTAAAAGGTCGGTGATGACTGTGGACCTCTTTGTATAGTGATCTGACATCAGCCAAGGGGATTACTGTGCCATAGATTTATACATCATGTCAATGTTTTTCACTTTGTGTCAAATGTCAGAGCAATTGCTGAACTGTTTATAAAGCACTAAACCTATTCTCATGCATCGAAGAAGTTTAACATCTGGGAAGACTTAGGCCACAAGCTATCACAATAACTGTGAGAATGCAGGTGCTATTTATAAACAGGGTTTAACATGTCAACTCATGTTGTGTTTTTTTGGCAAATATTTGCTTTTGTAATTGCCCTTTAAATCAGACATTCTTAAGAAACAAAACAGATATCCTTGCAATGGTCTCGATATGAACTTAAACCTTCAACTCAAAGAATTGTTCAGAAGGTAATCTATCCTAGAACCTGTGAGCATTGTAACTGTTTTCAATGTGATGAATTTACAACCATCTTTATAATTTACAGATTTTTAGTCGTTAATTAAAACATTGGGGATCATAATAACATTTTTACGGGCAGTGTGAGTAATCAAAGTTATTAGACCAGTCAGAGCTGTATTTCCTGTCACTGCCAAAGGTTTATACCTTGTGTTGTGATCTGTGCACTACTTAAACATTGGAAAGTCTGCCTGTGCCTCACTTCCACCACCACCACAACATAGTCAGGTGTAAAAACACTGACCGTTTAACGAGGAAACATCTCTTACGCCTTGTCTATGATCTCTCCGTTGTTAAGGACATGCTCAGTAGGTATAAATTCTGTGTAGCTGATCCTCCTCCTCCTCCTCCTCCTCCTCCTCCTCCTCCTCCTCTCCTCCTCTTCCCCTTCCTCCTTCTCCTCATCTCCTCCTCCTCCCCTTCCTCCTCCTCCTCCCCTCCTCCTCCTCCTCTCCTCCTCTTCCCCTTCCTCCTCATCTCCTCCCCCTCTCCTTCCTCCTCCTCCTCCCCTCCTCCTCTTCCCCCTCCTCCTCCTCCTCTCCTACTCCTCATCTCCTCCTCCCCTTCCTCCTCCTCCTCATCTCCTCCTCCTCCCCTTCCTCCTCCTCCTCCCCTCCTCCTCTTCCCCCTCCTCCTCCTCCTCTCCTCCCCTCCTACTCCCCATCCCCCCCTCCCCTTCCTCCTCCTCCTCCCCTCCTCCTCTTCCCCCTCCTCCTCCTCCTCTCCTCCCCTCCTACTCCCCATCCCCCCCTCCCCTTCCTCCTCCTCCTCCCCTCCTCCTCTTCCCCCTCCTCCTCCTCCTCTCCTCCTCTTCCCCTTCCTCCTCATCTCCTCCTCTTACCCTTCCTCCTCATCTCCTCCTCTTACCCTTCCTCCTCATCTCCTCCTCCTCCCCTTCCTCCTCCTCCTCCCCTCCTCCTCTTCCCCCTCCTCCTCCTCCTCCTCCACCTCTCCTCCTCCTCCTCCTCCACCTCTCCTCCTCCTCCTCCTCCTCCTCCTCTCCTACTCCTCATCTCCTCCTCCCCTTCCTCCTCCTCCTCATCTCCTCCTCTTCCCCTTCCTCCTCATCTCCTCCTCCTCTCCTTCCTCCTCCTCCTCCCATCCTCCTCGGTGTTGGATTGCATTGATTTATACATAATTTTCAGGTTTGAATATATAAATGAAGAAAAAAAGTAAGATTGGAATTACTTGTACTTTATTCAATTCTCTCCTGGGATGTTTACCAGATCTACTTTAGTCAGGAAAACCAAACTGTGAAATCAGTGCACAAATTGGTTTTGTGCGATTCTGTGTGTGATACGGTACGAGGTTTACTGATGATATTTACTAGTGTGATACGGTACGAGGGTTACTGATGATATTTACTAGTGTGATACGGTACGAGGGTTACTGATGATATTTACTAGTGTTTGCACTGACTAGACTACATGGGTTGACCTCCTGTAAACCCACTGCTACCAATTTCCTGTCTATTTTAGGTCCCAATCACACTTTAATTTCCTGAATGACAATTGCAGATTTTTTATGCAGTTTTCCGTGAGTAGTTTACCACCCTTAGTCCTCATAATGTTACTTTCATCCCAGACTTCCTGTCAGAACCCTGTGACCTTGACACCAATGTATGACCTCCAGTGCGCAAGTCAAAATCCCTGTTTTTAGACACATTTGATTAAGTGAATGTGGTATTTTAAAGAAACACATTAGAAGTTTTCTGCATGCTTACTTATAATACCTACCTACGATACATAGGGGCAAAATGTAGGCTAATCGTGTTAGTGTGTATTCAAATCCTTCGCCAAGACTGTTGTTGTGTAACTAAACACGCATTTCTCGGGAAAACAAAGTAAAGTGGTGATTGTTTTTCTTCATATAACGGCAAGGGTGCATCTAAGACACTGCTCTGAATTTAAAACTCTAGCTTTCTATTTCACTTCTCTACCTTATTCAGACATTTATTTGTTCACAAAACAAAATACATAGACGACGTTGCTACAGTTCTGCACTTTTGCAAAACTATCTTCTGTAAGAGAGAGTATATTTAGAAGTGTGCTTGACATGAAATATGTCTTGTATTATAACTTGTTTAAACCCAAAGTGATTTGTTGGTTTGGAATGGCCATTGTGATTATTCAAACCTTCAATCCTTTCAGTTTTTCTTTACGTCCTCAAATGACCTTATATTTAATTAGCTGCTGATAGGACATTATAAATCCAATCCAATGTTTAACCAGTTACAGCGACTGCCCCGATGTATAGTGTTGTCAGCATCCTTATGGTGCTGTTACTTATAACCTCACATACTGGAAGTTTGTTAATTTTTGTGATATCCTTGCACAGTGTCTAGTGAAGTACATGCATTTTCCAAAGTACGTTTACTGTAGGAAGAACCATTAGGCACTCATTTGTTGTACTGCTATATCCTTTAATGCTTAATATATAAGAATACTAAGATATAAATATTCACAGTATCTAGAATATCCTGTTCATCTGAAATGCATTCTTCAGTTGGATAAAATGCTTGCCCGATTCTTTTCATATTTCTTAAGACATTGACTTTTAAATTGTCACAGGGTTCCTGGGGCTTGAAAAATAAAAAGTTGTGCAAAAAGAATTTGAATTTGAGCCTGGACCTCTACACCATCAAAACCTCTCACAACTCTTGTTAACAGATTCCGTTAACTTTCTTTTTTCTGTGGTCAGCATAAAACTTAACCAATATGTGACACATCTAATCTGTAAATTGGTTGAAGGATTCTTACCAATGTGACGCATCTAATCTATAAAACGATTGAAGGATTCTGGAGATAATGTACTGTTAGATAACCAGGAGGAAACACAAACAAACACAGGCAAATCAGTGTTTAGTGGCCAGAAAGCATGTTTATCGATAGATTACCATTATTTGTACACTCAGCATTTACCAGTTTATGCCATTAAACGGAGACATTTATTGACTGTATAGATTGCCATATGAAGACAGAGGCTGCTGTAAACAAGGGAAATTGCATTTCTATGCTTTATCAACGATACCCGACATGCAAACTTTATTGAGATTTATTTTATTTGTTATTCTGTTTCCGGATGAAAGTACAATAGCATTTAATCGTTGGCACGCTGTCAAAGCATACCAGGTACTGAACCTGACATGTAATGAGCGACTTGGGTAGGAGAAAAAACAGATTTGAGTAATCTTTAAAAAAAAATGTTATTCATCATACATGAGCTTTGGCTATTTTTCGTAACACACTGTACAAGATTCTTTTAAAACTGTTTACCAATTCTCTCATTCCTGATATATGCTTAGTTGAGTAGAATTTGAAATTCTTTGTTGTAAAAATTGCTGTAAAAGTACATATGCCTTTGCATGTAATGTGAGCAGTTCTTAAGTTAACAGCTCAACAACCCTTTTAAGTCTGAATTCACAAATAAGCTGGATATCCTGAAGTAATCATTCATTCCTATTTAAAACATTACAGTAATGTGTTTCCATGTTAGGCAGACATTTGTATGCAGAGACAAATTACAAGTGATCTATTCAATCTGTGAAAGTGTGGGATCAATTACCAGATATGGAGGGATGGTGAAAAGGCATGGAGGCCTTCTCATATTACACTCCAACCTATAGTTGGAAATCAGTTTATTACTTTTATGAGAGATACGCTATTTTAACTTACTTAATTGGAGACCGGAGTTATTTTTAGAGAATAATTAAATGAAAAACCCCAGCTGATGTTGAGAGCGACTTTGATGACAGACCTCAATTGTAGGAAACACCATCTGTACGATTCGCAGAGTTGAATTGTGATAGTTTGGAAAGCACCTAACTTACGGGTGTAAATGAATTGGGAATAAGTGAGTTGAAAAACTTGATTTTGGTATATTTAATTTTACACACTCATTCCACGAGAGGAGTGGGTTGAAACACTTCATCTGGGTAAAACGTTGAATGAACCTGATTTTTGGGTATAGATACCAACGTTGTGTAGATGAGTTAAAACACTTGATATCTGTGAATACTTAAGTTGAAACACATAGTTTTAGGTACAAATGAGTTAAAGCACTTGATTTTTAGGTAAGCCTGATTTTTAAAAAGACTTAATTATTTTTGTATATTTCCAATGTAAAATACACTGGAAGTTTGATTTGTTCCAAACGAATTATTGCTAGAAATCTGTCTGTTTGGGGATTCGCTACTTCAGGACAACACTATGTGGTCTGTAAATTTGACAAGTTCCAGTGTTTTTAAGTATTTGTGTTGGCAGAGGAAGCCGAAGAAATCATAGCAACAATCAGTGAGCATTTACGTCTATAGACAAAATATTACGAGCGAAATGTCAAAGGTGCTTATTGCACAATGTGGTACATTTTTGTGTGGTTAGTCGTCCAAACCTCCCTATCCTTTATGCAGATGCAAGAAATTTGGTAAAAGGTCAAAATATAAGATAGTGGTAGCCAGAATTTGTGTGTAGATCTTTATGTCAGAACAGTTGTGACTTGTTGTAATTCAACAATGCATGTATTATCTTATAGAATAAATCGTCTAAAGTACAGAAATTATACAAAGATACCACTATACATTTGTAGCATTATAACACCATCATAAACTCTGTGTGCGCTCTCCTGTATTCCGTCCATAGTGATCTGTCCTTCCCTTCAATTCCTTCTGTTTATCAAAGTTTATGCAGGACATGTCTCCTATTCCAGGTACATCTTGAGATGGCTGAGGGTCTCATACTAAATGTAGGTCACTGTACACACAGTGACCTACATTTAGTATGAGACCCTTTCACACCTGACCTCAATCATTGAACACATTTGCCTGGGACATATCTCCCATACTATTTTACCTAGAGTTACCAGGTTTAGGATGCAGATGTATCTTAATAGTTCTTGTCTGATATAAGAGTGGATACCAGCAGTACCATTGTGTCCTGATGTAACTTTACTCATTTACCAGTGGGGACTCATTTACCAGTGGGGAATAATGGATTACACTGAAATAAATTTTCTTTGTTTTATAATACAGTTAATTTATGCAGTTTACATATCCATAATTTCCAGTAAAAATATTAGATATTAGCACAGTTTTGTAGAAACTTCTTTTCTGTGTGTCTGTGTGATGTGGTTTTGTTAAATATGTGAGCACAGTTTCGCACATAAATTAATCCACCTACATATGCTGTATTACCTACACCTGTTGACACGGAGTTGTACTTGTAACAGATATATATCTACACTTGTTGCCACGGAGCTGTACTTGCAACAGATATATATCTACACTTGTTACCACGGAGTTGTACTTGTAACAGATATATATCTACACTTGTTGCCACGGAGTTGTACTTGTAACAGATAATAATATCTACACTTGTTGCCACGGAGCTGTACTTGCAACAGATATATATCTACACTTGTTGCCACTGAGTTGTACTTGTAAGAGATATATATCTACAATTGTTGACACAGAGTGGTACTTGTAAGAGATATATATCTACACTTGTTGGCACAGAGTTGTACTTGTAAGAGATATATATCTAGACTTGTTGACACAGAGTTGTACTTGTAAGAGATATCTATCTACAATTGTTGACCCAGAGTTGTACTTGTAAGAGATATATATCTACATTTGTTGACACAGAGTTGTACTTGTAAGAGATATCTATCTACAATTGTTGACCCAGAGTTGTACTTGTAAGAGATATATATCTACACCTGTTGACACAGAGTTGTACTTGTAAGAGATATACATCTACACTTGTTGACACAGAGTTGTACTTGTAACAGATATATATCTACACTTGGTGCCACGGAGTTGTACTTGGAACAGATATATATCTACACTTGTTGCCACGGAGCTGTACTTGCAACAGATATATATCTACACTTGTTGCAACTGAGTTGTACTTGTAAGAGATATATATCTACAATTCTTGACACGGAGTTGTAATTGTAAGAGATATAAATCTACACTTGTTGACACAGAGTTGAACCTGTAAGAGATATATATCTACACTTGTTGACACAGAGTTTTACTTGTAAGAGATATATATCTACACTTGTTGACGCAGAGTTGTACTTGTAAGAGATATATATCTACACTTGTTGGCACAGAGTTGTACTTGTAAGAGATATATATCTAGACTTGTTGACACAGAGTTGTACTTGTAAGAGATGTATATCTACACTTGTTGACACAGAGTTGTACTTGTAACAGATATATATCTACACTTGTTGACACAGAGTTGAACCTGTAAGAGATATATATCTACACTTGTTGACACAGAGCTGTACTTGTAAGAGATATATATCTACACTTGTTTACACAGAGTTGTACTTGTAAGAGATATATATCTACATTTGTTGACACAGAGTTGTACTTGTAAGAGATATAAATCTACACTTGTTCACAAAGAGTTGTACTTGTAAGAGATATATATCTACAATTCTTGACACGGAGTTGTAATTGTAAGAGATATAAATCTACACTTGTTGACACAGAGTTGTGCTTGTAAGAGATATATATCTACACTTGTTGACACAGAGTTGTACCTGTAAGAGATATATATCTACATCCTAAAATTCTATGATAAATCCCAGGGGAATTTGAAATTATTGTTCTGAAAATACCTCTTCTATCGGAGGACTGTACAAGATTAATTCTAATGGTTTATTGGTGGAGCATCGTTATGATGGAGTGTTTCAACAGGGTGAGGGATGGTCTCCGTATCAGGACCAGGATTTTACATAAGGGAGGGTGGGCAAAGAAAATTAAGTAGCCATTTTACAAACACCTTGAGGAACCTGAAATTGATTGCAGCTTTACCGGCCATCCCCTAGCAAGCCTGGGAAACATTATCATCCTTTGACTGGAAACTATTGATCAATTACCTCCCTTCTTACGTGTTTATATAATTATCAAAATAGATTGTTTTACAACTTAAAAAGGGAACTAAGTGCAGTTTGTTTTTAATTCTAGATGTTAAAGAGTTTTAAGTCCTTGTATTTTAAGTTAAAAAATATATTGTTTCAATCACTTTTCTTTGAATTACAGAACTTTAGATATAAGGATCTTCAATAATTATTTCCAGTGCAGACCAAATTATCTGTTAAGGTTTTGGAGCATTTTAACTGAGCTCCTTTTTCATGATTGTACCAATACTACGTACAGGGAAAACAGCAGTCTTCACAATAATATACTGAAATGTGTGGTGCAAACAACAACAGAATATAAATCAGATATATTATTAAAAGTCAACAAAAGAACATGTACAAGATACATATTTATTTAACACAATGACATATATATATTTATTATATGCATGAACATTTCTCGCAATCACATTGGTCGGATCCTATACACGTGATCAGTCCTCAGTCAATATCAGGTTCATATCACATCATATTCACCAGCACAAAAGTCCATAATTTTATAATATTCAGTATATTAAAATAAAATTCAAACCTTGAGCAGCAGTTTTAGTCTGATATCATGTTGATGGTTTGTAATAATAATGTTTCTGGTGAAGATGGCTCCATATCCCACTCCTCTTCCTACTTACCCCATCCTTACACAGTTATCTCCCCTGACTGGTGCTCCTGCCTTGCTTTTATTGGACTTGCTGTGATCTTAAGTACCCAGATCTCAGTTCCTCCTTAAAATACGTGATACTGTTATCTCAGAACCAGCTACAAACTTAACATGCCTACAGGTTTCTTTTGAATGAAGTTTTTTTCATCAATTGTTTAATTGAATCACCTGGGTTATGATGAGTCTATATCCAAGATGAAGAGAAATTAGCTTGTTGAATGTTTAGTGTGGTAAAGGTAGTGTGTTTTACTGGAGTTCAGTACGTTTAAACTTCTCTATGTTATCATCAGGATTAGGTTTATGAGAAAGTTCAATTAAAAAAACACTCACCAAAGAATGTAAGATATTGGTTGATGTTTGCGAGTATGTGACTCAGACAGTAGGGACTTGACAGTCTTTTGAATTGAGACAAGACTAGTCCGAAGTGTTGCATGGTAGCTGATCATTTTACTGAAACCCCTGTTTGTTTATAATCAACACAAACACTGCATAGTCTTCAGGATAATTAGCTGAACATTTTGTTGAATTTTTGTCCTTTAGAAACTTTGCATTGCACGATGTTACAATAGTCATGCTACATTTGCTGGAAATTGTCTGGAGTGAAGTTTAAAAGATAGACACATGTCAGAATCCTAAACAGCCTAGACGTTACTAACATTTACATAAGTGTTAATTATCTAACCATTAATTAACTAATTAGCTTACCTCCACAACCACACTTAACCCTTTGATCAGAAAAAAAGAAATATCAATTTTCCTCCAATTAACACACTTCAGTTGTAGACACTTGGCTGCAGAGGAACAGATTTGTTCAGATAATTAATTTTTGAAGTTGTGGATGTAAAACATTTACAAGTTAACATTTCAACTAAAGGGAACATGTCTATGGATTTAAGAAACATAATGATATTCATGGGTCTACATTTTGTTTGAAATTTTCATTTTCAGTTAATTACTTCATTAAATGTGATCATTGTATAAAACATGCTGTATGAACAATATATCCCTTGTTTTTTCTTCAGTTTTTACCTTATCAGTTCATGTCTTCAGTATCTTTATAGGCTACTTAATTAAGTGTCCTTTGAAATGACTTTTGAGGTCATCTGACCTTGACCTTTGGTTTATATCTCACTTTGAGTTTTGACCTCTATATGTCGTTGACACATGTTTGATGTCAAAATTGATAACAAAAAATTAATAAATAAAACAGAAAAATGGAGAAGCTTTGCATGACTGTTTGAAATTGTAATTTGGTAAATAAGACACCATGACATTAAATAACCTTCAAATTCTAAAAGATAAAAACCTAACAAAACGGAAACTGTATCAGACAGACGTGTAACATAGGGTAATTGGAAGATTACACAATTTTATAAGGCTTGTTGTTTTGGAAGAAATGTTGTATTTTCACAGTCAGCAGGGACAGCTTTGTGTGATCTGTCTGACGTGGTGTCTTTGTGAAATGTTGTATTTTCACAGTGAGCAGGGACAGCTATGTGTGATCTGTCTGACAGGGTGTTTTTGTGAAATGTTGTATTTTCACAGTCAGCAGGGACAGCTTTGTGTGATCTGTCTGACTTGGTGTCTTTGTGAAATGTTGTATTTTCACAGTCAGCAGGGACAGCTATGTGTTATCTGTCTGACAGGGTGTCTTTGTGAAATGTTGTATTTTCACAGTCAGCAGGGACAGCTATGTGTGATCTGTCTGACAGGGTGCTTTTGTTAATTGTTGTATTTTCACAGTCAGCAGGGACAGCTATGTGTGATCTGGCTGACAGGGTGTCTTTGTGAAATGTTGTATTTTCACAGTGAGCAGGGACAGCTATGTGTGATCTGTCTGACGTGGTGTCTTTGTGAAATGTTGTATTTTCACAGTGAGCAGGGACAGCTATGTGTGATCTGTCTGACTGGGCGTCTTTGTGAAATGTTGTATTTTCACAGTCAGCAGGGGCAGCTATGTGTGATCTGTCTGACAGGGTGTCTTTGTTAAATGTTGTATTTTCACAGTCAGCAGGGACAGCTATGTGTGCTCTGTCTGACAGGGTGTCTTTGTGAAATGTTGTATTTTCACAGGCAGCAGGGACAGCTATGTGTGATCTGTCTGACTGGGTGTCTTTGTGAAATGTTGTATTTTCACAGGCAGCAGGGACAGCTATGTGTGATCTGTCTGACTGGGCGTCTTTGTGAAATGTTGTATTTTCACAGTCAGCAGGGACAGCTATATGTGATCTGTCTGACAGGGTGACTTTGTGAAATGTTGTATTTTCACAGTCAGCAGGGACAGCTCTGTGTGATCTGTCTGACAGGGTGTCTTTGTTAAATGTTGTATTTTCACAGTCAGCAGGGACAGCTCTGTGTGATCTGTCTGACAGGGTGTCTTTGTTAAATGTTGTATTTTCACAGTCAGCAGGGACAGCTATATGTGATCTGTCTGACAGGGTGACTTTGTGAAATGTTGTATTTCCACAGTCAGCAGGGACCGCTATGTGTGACCTGTCTGTCAGGGTGTCTTTGTGAAATGTTGTATTTTCACAATCAGCAGGGACAGCTATGTGTGATCTGTCTGACAGGGGGTCTTGGTGAAATGTTGTATTTTCACAGTCAGCAGGGACAGCTATATGTGATCTGTCTGACAGGGTGACTTTGTGAAATGTTGTATTTTCACAGTCAGCAGGGACCGCTATGTGTGACCTGTCTGACAGGGTGTCTTTGTGAAATGTTGTATTTTCACAGTCAGCAGGGACCGCTATGTGTGATCTGTCTGACAGGGTGTCTTTGTGAAATGTTGTATTTTCACAGTCAGAAGGGACAGCTATGTGTGATCTGTCTGACTGGGCGTCTTTGTGAAATGTTGTATTTTCACAGTCAGCAGGGACAGCTATGTGTGATCTGTCTGACAGGGTGACTTTGTGAAATGTTGTATTTTCACAGACATCAGGGACCGCTATGTGTGATCTGTCTGACGTGGTGACTTTCTGAAATATGTTCTTCATTTCCTCAGATGTCAACATAAATAGATATTTGTAAAGATAGAGTGTAGATAGATGGAGACAAACAGGAGGAGGAGTAGATAATCATAGGCTGTCAGTACCAATTATAAAACCGACAATATCTGGCACATCTAAAACAATGCTTACCTAGTTATGACACGATTTCTAAGTGTGGCTACACTTAATTACATTTGGACATAAATCCTTTTACCAATTTGTATATTTATTGAGTTTTTTCCCTTGACCTACATGATAATGGGGATACGTGGTTTTCAGATGGAATGGTGAACTGGTATGATAGACATATTTTCTGAATGTCTTTTTGTCTGTGTATTTAACATATGTGCTGTCATTTAGGTTCAGGCCAAGTTAATGCCTATGTCTGTGTATTAACAGTGAGAGTAAGGAGGATATAGACAGGGGATGAGAGAAGCTAGGCTGTCTAGATTCTCTTACATAATGTAAACAGTGGTTTACCATATTTTATTTGTGTTAAAGCCAAGGGGCCTTGACCGTGAAAGAAGATAAATGGAAACTAGATGGAATAAAAAAACAAAATTTGTACAAGTTTTTGTCGGGATTAAGGCTTGTTGCCAGATCTGACCATTACAGCTGTACAACATTTGGTTGGCTTATGACCCCCGGGTATGTGAAGTAGAATTTACATACTGATCATTACGACGGCAAAATGTGATTTTCTCCGATTTTTCTAACACACTGATATATTTAAAGTAACAATTAACAGTTTATTTCAATTATTACGATATCAACTTGTGTTAAGATCTCCCATGTTTCCACATCTATCTATGTCTGATGATTATATATAGGGCGTCTCACTTCTGGTTCAGACAACCTAAAAACAATGGAGAGAGTTTGATCGTTCATTATAATATAGCAGTTATTAGGATAACTCTGGCAAATATATTTCCATAATAAGGGGGTTTTACCGTACTGGAATGACTGGAACAAATGTATTACCATAATAAGTAGGTTTTACCGTACTGGAATGACTAGAACAAATATATTACCATAAAAAGGGGGTTCTACTGTACTGGAGTGACTGGAACAAATATATTACCATAATAAGGGGATTCTACTGTACTGGAGTGACTGGAACAAAAATATTACCATAATAAGGGGGATCTACTGTACTGGAGTGACTGGAACAAAAATATTACCATAATAAGGGGGGTCTACTGTACTGGAATGACTGGAACAAATGTATTACCATAATAAGTAGGTTTTACCGTACTGGAATGACTGGAACAAATGTATTACCATAATAAGGGGGTTCTACTGTACTGGGATGACTGGAACAAATATATTACCATAATAAGGGGGTTCTACTGTACTGGAATGATTAGAACAAATATATTACCATAATAAGGGGGTTCTACTGTACTGGAATGACTAGAACAAATATATTACCATAATAAGGGGGTTCTACTGTACTGGGATGACTGGAACAAATATATTACCATAATAAGGGGGTTCTACTGTACTGGGATGACTGGAACAAATATATTACCATAATAAGGGGGTTCTACTGTACTGGGATGACTGGAACAAATATATTACCATAATAAGGGGGTTCTACTGTACTGGGATGACTGGAACAAATATATTACCATAATAAGGGGGTTCTACTGTACTGGAGTGACTGGAACAAATATATTACCATAATAAGGGGATTCTACTGTACTGGAATGACTGGAACAAATATATTACCATAAAAAGGGGGTTCTACTGTACTGGAATGACTGGAACAAATAAATTACCATAATAAGGGGGTTCTACTGTACTGGAGTGACTGGAACAAATATATTACCATAATAAGGGGATTCTACTGTACTGGAATGACTGGAACAAATATATTACCATGATAAGGGGGGTCTACTGTACTGGAATGACTGGAACAAATATATTACCATGATAAGGTGGTTCTACTGTACTGGAATGACTGGAACAAATAAATTACCATAATAAGGGGGTTCTACTGTACTGGAATGACTGTAACAAATGTATTACCATAATAAGGGGGTTCTACTGTACTGGAATGATTAGAACAAATATATTACCATAATAAGGGGGTTCTACTGTACTGGAGTGACTGGAACAAATATATTACCATAATAAGGGGGTTCTACTGTACTGGAATGACTGGAAAAAATATATTACCATAATAAGGGGGTTCTACTGTACTGGAATGATTAGAACAAATATATTACCATAATAAGGGGGTTCTACTGTACTGGAATGACTAGAACAAATATATTACCATAATAAGGGGGTTCTACTGTACTGGGATGACTGGAACAAATATATTACCATAATAAGGGGATTCTACTGTACTGGAATGACTGGAACAAATATATTACCATGATAAGGGGGTTCTACTGTACTGGAATGACTGGAACACAACAACACCTTCATAATCTGGTTTACAAAACACTAACAGCGCTTAGAGAGAATAACGTAATGTTTGATGGTATTGCTTGCCGCTGTTATAAACAAATTGGTAGTAGGCAGTGGGTATATAGAACTGTTTTGTTACTCTTACTGGAATTGGCTATATTTGATCAATTTTACACAATTTTAATCCATGAAGTTTAGCAGCAGATATTAAAAGCAATGATGAGAGCATCAGTTTCAGGGTTAGATAGGTACTTCTTTGGTTATAGCTTTTATTTATTTTCTATTTAACGTATCGACTGGACAGAAGGTGTGCAACAGATGTTTTCATTACAAGGATTCTTGTAATTATGCAGTTTTCTTCAAATAACTTAAGTTACAAGATAAATACCTCTAACACAAAATCCCATGTGTAATTTACAAAGTAGCATATATCTTCTAACTCTAACACAAATCACAGGTATATTGTGTAAGGTAGGATACATCCTTCACCCTTACACAAATCACAGGTATAATGTGTTAGGTAGGATACATCCTTCACTCTTACACAAATCACAGGTATAATGTGTTAGGTAGGATACATCCTTCACTCTTACACAAATCACAGGTATAATGTGTTAGGTAGTATACATCCTTCACTCTTACACAAATCACAGGTATAATGCGTTAGGTAGGTTATATCCTTAACTCTAACACAAATCACAGGTATAATGTGTTAGGTAGTATACATCCTTAACTCTAGCACAAATCACAGGTATAATGTGTAAGGTAGGTTATATCCTTAACTCTAACACAAATCACAGGTATAATGTGTAATAGGTAGGATACATCCTTCACTCTTACACAAATCACAGGTATAATGTGTTAGGTAGGTTATATCCTTCACTCTAACACAAATCACAGGTATAATGTGTAAGGTAGTATATATCCTTAACTCTAACACAAATCACAGGTATATATTGTGTAAGGTAGTATATGTCCTTAACTCTACCACAAATCACAGGTATAATGTGTTAGGTAGTATACATCCTTAACTCTCGCACAAATCACAGGTATAATGTGTTAGGTAGGTTATATCCTTAACGCTAACAGAAATCACAGGTATAATGTGTAAGGTAGTATATATCCTTAACTCTAACACAAATCACAGGTATAATGTGTTAGGTAGGTTATATCCTTAACGCTAACAGAAATCACAGGTATAATGTGTAAGGTAGTATATATCCTTAACTCTAACCACAAATCACAGGTATAATGTGTTAGGTAGGATATATCCTTAACTCCAGCACAAATCACAGGTATAATGTGTACGATGGCACTTATTGATCCCTAAGTTCTAGATTTCAGTAATTTTGCTATGACTTAACCTAATTTTGCATTCTTGTGTTGGTAATTCTAAATTCTACGAAAAAAACCCTGACTGTTTTAACCATTTATGTTGTCGATAGGTTTTCACTGATCGTTGATAAAATACATAAAATATTTATTCTTGTGCTGTCCTAAAAATAGAAAGATTTTATTTTTGATTTGGGAAATCACTCCTCATAAATGACAAATCTGTAGGGATATGTAATAAAGGTTTGGCTAGAAGTCAGTGTGATTGACTGGCCAGACAGAATCCTACTGTTACAGAGGACATTATTGTAGAAAACAAACGGCTGGAGACACCGTGACTACAGTGCTGGTCATGTTTGTCCTCTGTAGACACTAGGCTGGAGACAACGTGACTACAGTGCTGGTCATGTTTGTCCCCTGTAGACACTAGGCTGGAGACACCGTGACTACAGTACTACGGTCATGTTTGTCCTCTGTGGACACTAGGCTGGAGACACCGTGACTACAGTACTGCGGTCATGTTTGTCCCCTGTAGACACTAGGCTGGAGACACCGTGACTACAGTACTGCGGTCATGTTTGTCTACTGTAGACACTAGGCTGGAGACACCGTGACTACAGTACTGCGGTCATGTTTGTCCTATGTAGACACTAGATCCTTACGTTGTTGTTGTCGTCATAGCATGTTTGCATGTAAATATGTTATTGCCACCCACAAAATGATGTATGGCATTTCCAGATTATTTTTTTTTTCATAAGCCAAGGCCAGAATTCATTCACAAAAGAGGACATTTTTAAAGTAATAAACATCAACACACAGTTTGACAACAATTTAATTTAATTTTAAATTCATTGCACAACTTTTTTCATTAAATCATAGAAAAAAATATCTGAATATATAAACCAGGTATTAGGTGGTTCCAGTCACAGATGAGCTGGATGAATTGTATGCCTGTTTTATGTGGAGGTTGTTGGTGTTAAATGTCTCCCTGTCAGGATACTTTGTAACTCCAGTGCTGTTAACATGTCAGTAGACAAACTCTCAAATAACAGATTTACAAACAGATTAATCACCGGCCTTCACATGTACCTCCAAATAAACAATTCAAAATTCAGTATTAATTGACTAATTATTTGATTATGCAGCCTTTATGATGGCGGAGCAGGGCTCCTGTTTCCTACTACTGGTTAAATAAACAATGTCATGACTGTGATGTACCCTAGGGGCAGAGGAACCACTGTGCTGCTGCTGCTGCTGGGGGAGGGGGGCAGGCTAGGGAAGCTGTGGTGTACCCTTGGGGCAGAGGAACCACTGTGCTGCTGCTGCTGCTGGGGGAGGGGGCAGGCTAGGGAAGCTGTGGGGTACCCTTGGGGCAGAGGAACCACTGGGCTGCTGCTGCTGCTGGGGGGGGGGGGTCAGGCTAGGGAAGCTGTGGTGTACCCTAGGGGCAGAGGAACCACCGTGCTGCTGCTGCTGCTGCTGGGGGAGGGGGCAGGCTAGGGAAGCTGTGATGTACCCCAGGGGCAGAGGAACCACTGTGCTGCTGCTGCTGCTGCTGGGGGAGGGGGGCAGGCTAGGGAAGCTGTGATGTACCCCAGGGGCAGAGGAACCACTGTGCTGCTGCTGTTGCTGCTGCTGCTGCTGCTGCTGTGGGCTAGGGAAGCTGTGGTGCTATCAGCCCATTGATCTTTTGTTGGCAGTACTAGTGATCCAGTTCGTATCAATCACAGCTGACACTGGACAGGAACATATTGACATAACAAATTGTCCTGTTTTACCATACTGGTAATTATTCAAACAGTTTTGGTACTTACCAGGTATAACTATTAATGTGTTTCAGGAAATTGAGTTGGCAATCTTAGGTAATGAATGTTCATCAAAATTATTTCAGATTTATTTTAGACTTAATTCCAAAAATTACACAGGCCAGACCTTTTTGATTATACAATCTGAAACGCATCCATTAATCACAAACTGCTTAGTTGATCAATAATGGTAAAGTATCGGAGTCCCGCCAGGCCTAGCCCTGACGTTTACACAGGCTGGGAACAACCTCTGACGGCCTGCTGTGCTCCCTGCTCCCTACAATTGTTTCACAGTGTTCATCACAGGCTCGATTCCTATTGTATTTTCATGACAATTATGTCTTTAATTTGACTGAAGTGGTTTAGATTTGATTGAGCTGTTTACTAATCTAAACTCTATTAGTTAGTGTTGCAGCTTGTCACCACAAAGGTTTCAGATATTGTTGATTTCTACAGATATCACAATTCAAAATAAGCAGGTAAATCTTTGAGAAATTGTCTACAGGGTTATGATGTAGGATTGTATTCAGTGTCTATTGTATTGGTCATTATAACCCCTAGGACAAAGTTAGAAGGGGGTGTCCAATGGCCTGTCTGTGTGTCCGTCTATCTGTCTCTGTGAACAAAAGGTATTGTCCAGACAACTCTTTCTTTACTAATTTGAAGTTGTCATGGTAGATATGCACGTGATTTGTATTTTGTAATTTCCATTTTTATCCCAGAGTTATTGCCCTTTATATACTTTTGATTCAAAGGTTGGGATAGTTCATTATTAAATTTTCAGGGGTGAATGAGTTTAACCCTATCCAGACAAAGTCTCCAAAATTGTCCAACCATTTATAAGAAAAATTTGTAGGAGAGAATGGGAAATGTGATTTATATAATTTCATTTCTACGTAGTAGCCAGCTTTTACCCTTTGGGATTTAAGATGGCTACTCTAGCCTCTGATTGGCTGAGAAAATAACTTTTATTTTGAAACTTTTAAGAATGATGACTTTCAAGATTTGAAATTCAAGATGGCTACCCTTGCCTCTGATTGGAGCTTGGTTGGACCAATATGATTATATCTCTTGTGATGCTTGTGACGGCTGGAATAGTTTTGGGGAAATGGGTATCAGTCTGTGTTTAGAAATTATTTGTAAGTGGACAACTGCTGGTATCATTTCTAGCAGGGTTCTTAGGTAGGATTGTGTAAACTCTATTCATTCAAAACTGATATGTATCACTCTTGTTAACCCAAATAGAAGCGCACAGAAGGTCTTAATGCCGGAGGAAACCAGAGCGCCTGGAGAAAACTCACGTGGTCAGGCAGGTGACCCAAATACTGTTTTACCTCATTTTACCTCCAATGAGGAAATTGAACCCGGGCTGAAAAGTGATAAAAGTCGAGTGCACTATCCTCTGTGCAAGACTTGACCATTATGACAGTTGATGTATCCAGGTTGTATATCATATAGACCTGCCGTAACTATGACATTTAACTGAAATAGGCTGTTAAGTAGGGGCCATCAGCAGTGCAGTCTAAGACATTATTAGAATTTTCCATTCCATTTCTCCCTTATGAAATATCTGAAAGGTTGAAATCTATTTACTTCATATTTTGTCAATTCTTATGAACTTTTAAGGTAGACTTCAGTAGAAGTAACATCGTTTTGGGCGTTAAGATAACATTTACAAATGTATCAAACAAATCCTGGCTTCCTCTGACTACTATAACATCTGCATTGTTGATCTTTTCACTGCAAGATCTTTGTTTTTTGCAGATATTATATAAGATTTATATTTATCACACAAAAAAAACCTGACATGAGAAATGCAACACATATAATCAAAGGCCGTTCTTGTATAATGATTTCACTCTTGGCTAGAACAGGTACCAGCCTTTTTTTCTGTTTTGCTGTTATAATGCTCTATTACATGGGATGTTCCAGGACCTGTTAAAAAAATAACAGTTCATATCAAAAGTAAAAACTTTACCATAGTAGTGACATGAACAGTTCATTAACAATGAAAGATAAAAAAAAAATAATGATAATTTGACAGTAGAAAAATATTTTCCAATTACTTCTGGCTATAACAAATGTTACCCTGAGCAACAAATAGGTCTGGACCATGTTGCATGATTTTGTATACCTGCGTACTACGTCGATCCAACACGCCAAAGCACTTGCCGAAACTTGTTATTTTTTTCAACACATCAGATTAAAATTGTTTATTCCTACATTTCTTTGGTGTGTTACTGCAGTACATCATATAACTGTTACGCCACTTCCGAAAATAGCTTCAAACTTAATTTTCATCAGCCATTAGCGACTGTCTGTTCGTGTTTCAAGAAACTTTTCGCTTAATATTTGTGAATGCACGACCTGACAACAATGTTTCCAAATACACGACAATATTATAATAGTAAAACTTTCTTTTCTGTGCGACAGGTATGTTCAATATTAAGTTTACGATCTAGTTTAAACAACTCACCTTACGAATGGTAGTTATCGTTCGCCTTTGTAAGGAGTTATTCCCCTTTGTATTGTCCAAGCTATAGAAATTGCCGTTTTATGGCTTTGCGTGGGATGGAGGAAGAATATTTTTGAATGCGTGAGAGTTATGACTCACGTGGCTTGAGACATGTTTCAGCGTGAGTAAGGTCGTCTCAGCGTGCGATTTTGTCTCACGCCGTGAGAAAGTACAACCCTGGTAGAAAGAACATTGTATTTGACAGGGATCAGTTTCACAATAAATATTAAATGTAAGTTTTGAAAATACAATAGTCAAATTGTTTCAAACATCCCTGACACTCTTAGAATAAGTCTTAAAGGATGGTCATAGGAACTTTTCTGTAAATGTGAAAATTACAGCGATTAAAGTCCAAGTGTATACGATCGGAGTATTGTAGGATATCAAACACAAGCAAAAGTACATTAGTTTGTGCACGCGGCTCTAGAATATGAAAGGCTTGTTTTGATTGGTCGACTCAATTATTCAAAGCACACATGCACGTGTGTAGACGACAGCATGGAGAGCAAGATGGCAGACAATGCCGATATGGATCCGGGACTTGTCCCATTTAGGGATGAATTTTTAAAACTTTCCGTCACAAGTATGACGACAATGAGGTATTTATTGCCCAGAGATGTACACGAGATGAACCTGCCATTCGTTTTCAAACGTATGATAATCGACCACATCATAAAGTCAAAATCGAAACTGAAACTGGACTTGGCTAATTGTAATAGATACTCAGTAGTCAAATTACTTCAGACAATGCGTTTATGACGTGTGAAGTTGCTGTGATCGAGGACATTTATCATAGTAACGTTTTTGAACTTGACGTCATACTGTACACAACAGTCATTATACTATGTGCCTACTTAAAGTGTTTCGTTGTATACAAGTTTTCTGAGCTTACAAATAAAAACAAACGACATGTGTAAGAGCTTAAATATGTCTTCTATTATATGTATATTACTTGTTAATGTTAACGCTAATTCATTGGTTTAAAAAAAAAAAAGAAAGATTATCCGTACATCAGCTGTAAGTACACGGCGAAAAACTTTTGACAGGCGCCGTGTAACCTCTAACTGCCCATAGCTGATTTTCCCGATGCTGACGATGAAATTTTCAAAGTTCGGATTTAGAAAAAGTATAATGTGTTTACATACATTTGAATGTTCAGCAGGACCCATTAAATGTTCCTTTCCATAAATCCATGGTTAAATGAGAAGAATTTGGTGTCAAAAAAATAAAAAAAGTTTTTCCTCTTTCAAAGTGAAGCAGACAACATTTGCCATGATTTTCCGGTGAACACAAAAACGGAATGCATGTGATGTTTAACAAGCGGAATACAAACAAACTCCATATCGTTTCGTTCCGTTTGAAATTCCCCCTGCTATATTGTACTAACCCAGGAAGCCATGTTTTAGAAGTAGGTCAGAGAATGCTGCAACGACATGGACATGTATTTTGAGTGTTCTATTCCGTAATATACTATATATTTGTGTCTGTGGCATACATATGGGATCTATATTACATGAACCGTGAGTAGACATCGTTGTCACGAACTGTGAACCACTTAATCGAGTTATTCACTGTAAGATATACACGTGTTATCAGTCCATGTGGTCGGATGAAAACAGCTATATGCACACTTATGTTGCTCTGTCCCGGGCCAATCAGAATCGTTGTTAGTCTGCACATTTGGCAGTTCCAATGACGACATTCTAGTCACTAGTAGCGCAGTACAATACTACAATACTCTGATCGTATACACTTGGACTTTAACAGCTGTAATGACAATTCTTTGAGATCTAGGAATATAGATTCAAACATTGACAAGTTAAGCAGGACACTTTTGGGCCTTGATGTTAAACCTCTGATAATTAACAGACTGGAGCACATACAGGCCTTGATGTTAAACCTCTGATAATTAACAGACTGGAGCACATACAGGCCTTGATGTTAAACCTCTGATAATTAACAGACTGGAGCACATACAGGCCTTGATGTTAAACCTCTGATAATTAACAGACTGGAGCACATACAGGCCTTGATGTTAAACCTCTGATAATTTACAGACTGGAGCACATACAGGCCTTGATTTTAAAACTCTGATAATTAACAGACTGGAGCACATACAGGCCTTGATGTTAAAACTCTGATAATTAACAGACTGGAGCACATGCAGGCCTTGATGTTAAACCTCTGGTAATTAACAGACTGGAGCACATACAGGCCTTGACGTTAAACCTCTGATAATTTACAGACTGGCGCACATACAGGCCTTGATTTTAAAACTCTGATTATTAACAGACTGGAGCACATACAGGCCTTGACGTTAAACCTCTGATAATTTACAGACTGGCGCACATACAGGCCTTGATTTTAAAACTCTGATTATTAACAGACTGGAGCACATACAGGCCTTGATGTTAAACCTCTGAAAACCTCTGATAATTTACAGACTGGAGCACATACAGGCCTTGATGTTAAACCTATGATAATTTACAGACTGGAGCACATACAGTCCTTGATTTTAAAACTCTGATAATTAACAGACTGGAGCACATGCAGGCCTTGATGTTAAACCTCTGGTAATTAACAGACTGGAGCACATACAGGCCTTGACGTTAAACCTCTGATAATTTACAGACTGGAACACATACAGGCCTTGATGTTAAAACTCTGATAATTAACAGACTGGAGCACATTCGGGCCTTTATGTTAAACCTCTGATAATTAACAGACTGGAGCACATACGGGCCTTGATGTAAAACCTCTGATAATTAAGACTGAAGCACATACCGGCCTTGATGTTAAACCTCTGATAATTAACAGACTGGAACACATACAGGCCTTGATGTTAAAACTCTGATAATTAACAGACTGGAGCACATACGGGCCTTGATGTAAAACCTCTGATAATTAAGACTGAAGCACATACCGGCCTTGATGTTAAACCTCTGATAATTAACAGACTGCAGCACATACAGGCCTTGATGTTAAACCTCTGATAGTTAAGACTGGAGCACATACGGGCCTTGATATTAAACCTCTGATAATTAAGACTGCAGCACATACGGGCCTTGATGTTAAACCTCTGATATTTAAGACTGGAGCACATACGGGCCTTGATCTTAAACCTCTGATAATTAAGACTGAAGCACATACCGGCCTTGATGTTAAACCTCTGATAATTAACATATTGGAGCACATACGGGCCTTGATGTTAAACATCTGATAATTAAGACTGAAGCACATACAGGCCTTGATGTTAAACCTATGATAATTTACAGACTGGAGCACATACAGGCCTTGACGTTAAACCTCTGATAATTTACAGACTGGCGCACATACAGGCCTTGATTTTAAAACTCTGATAATTAACAGACTGGAGCACATTCGGGCCTTGATGTTAAACCTCTGATACTTAAGACTGGAGCACATACAGGCCTTGATGTTAAACCTATGATAATTTACAGACTGGAGCACATACAGTCCTTGATTTTAAAACTCTGATAATTAACAGACTGGAGCACATGCAGGCCTTGATGTTAAACCTCTGGTAATTAACAGACTGGAGCACATACAGGCCTTGATTTTAAAACTCTGATAATTAACAGACTGGAGCACATTCGGGCCTTGATGTTAAACCTCTGATAATTTACTGACTGGAGCACATACAGGCCTTGATTTTAAAACTCTGATTATTAACAGACTGGAGCACATACAGGCCTTGATGTTAAAACTCTGGAAATTAACAGACTGGAGCACATACAGGCCTTGATGTTAAACCTATGATAATTTACAGACTGGAGCACATACAGTCCTTGATTTTAAAACTCTGATAATTAACAGACTGGAGCACATTCGGGCCTTGATCTTAAACCTCTGATAATTAAGACTGAAGAACATACAGGCCTTGATGTTAAACCTCTGATAATTAAGACTCGAGCACATACGGGCCTTGATCTTAAACCTCTGATAATTAAGACTGAAGCACATACAGGCCTTGATGTTAAACCTCTGGTAATTAACAGACTGGAGCACATACAGGCCTTGATTTTAAACCTCTGATAATTAACAGACTGGAACACATACAGGCCTTGATGTTAAAACTCTGGAAATTAACAGACTGGAGCACATACAGGCCTTGACGTTAAACCTCTGATAATTTACAGACTGGAGCACATACAGTCCTTGATTTTAAAACTCTGATAATTAACAGACTGGAGCACATTCGGGCCTTGATCTTAAACCTCTGATAATTAAGACTGAAGAACATACAGGCCTTGATGTTAAACCTCTGGTAATTAACAGACTGGAGCACATACAGGCCTTGATTTTAAAACTCTGATTATTAACAGACTGGAGCACATACAGGCCTTGATTTTAAACCTCTGATAATTAACAGACTGCAGCTGGAGCACATACGGGCCTTGATGTTAAACATCTGATAATTAAGACTGAAGCACATACAGGCCTTGATGTTAAACCTCTGGTAATTAACAGACTGGAGCACATACAGGACTTGATGTTAAACCTCTGGTAATTAACAGACTGGAGCACATACAGGCCTTGATTTTAAACCTCTGATAATTAACAGACTGGAGCACATACAGGACTTGATGTTAAACCTCTGGTAATTAACAGACTGGAGCACATACAGGCCTTGACGTTAAACCTCTGATAATTTACAGACTGGAGCACATACAGTCCTTGATTTTAAAACTCTGATAATTAACAGACTGGAGCACATACGGGCCTTGATGTTAAACATCTGATAATTAAGACTGAAGCACATACCGGCCTTGATGTTAAACCTCTGATAATTAAGACTGGAGCACATACAGCCCTTGATGTTAAACCTTGAAGAGAAAAATTTCATCATTTCAAAATAAAACCTTCCCATACAAATCCAAAATAGGTGTAAATTTTCAAATGCTTCTCGAAAATAGAATTTTAAACGTTTGTTTGACTCAGATTAGGCAGTGTAGGCTTGAAGCACTAGCAGGCCCACAAGGATTTCAGTCTGTCCTAATGACTGGTTCAAACACATCCGTGACGTGGAATGAAATCTGTCACTTTACCATAGCTGCATTAGCTTAGACTCGACTTTACTTGGCATTGCTCGTGTCATTAACGGTACCTTCTGATTCCCATCGTAATCTTGTTGACAATTAACCGACAATGTTTGCAATGCTCGAATTCCAGGATATATCCACGATACCATTCTAATCCCCATTTCTTTCCATTCTATCTGTTAATTAAGTCCCATTATACTGTTTACTGTGACTGTTTGTCTGTAATCAGTTTTACAGTGTCACAATGCAAGATACAACTCTAGGATCATCTCATTATGGTTAAAAACTGCACACCGGGAACATTTCGCCACTGTTTAATTTTTGCCCTTTTTTCCTTCTGTATTTAATCATTACAGCGAACATTTGTAAACAACATAATTATCAATTTTACCGGTGCAGGGTGAAAGTTTGACTGGGCAAAATGTTCCTGGTATACAGTACACATGGAGGTTTTCAGACGATTTGTGGATGTGCCCTTGTAGTAACAATATTTTCTAATTCAGCAATACAGTGATGATACCATTTCACATTGCCAGTCCTTAAAAGTTAGATGATGTCACTTGTCTATGAAATCTTCTGCTGCTGGTTGTGTATAGTTAGATGATGTCACTTGTCCGTGAAATCTTCTGCTGCTGGTTGTGTATAGTTAGATGATGTCACTTGTCCGTGAAATCTTCTGCTGCTGGTTGTGTATAGTTAGATGATGTCACTTGTCCGTGAAATCTTCTGCTGCTGGTTGTGTATAGTTAGATGATGTCACTTGTCCGTGAAATCTTCTGCTGCTGGTTGTGTATAGTTAGATGATGTCACTTGTCCGTGAAATCTTCTGCTGCTGGTTGTGTATAGTTAGATGATGTCACTTGTCCGTGAAATCTTCTGCTGCTGGTTGTGTATAGTTAGATGATGTCACTTGTCCGTGAAATCTTCTGCTGCTGGTTGTGTATAGTTAGATGATGTCACTTGTCCGTGAAATCTTCTGCTGCTGGTTGTGTATAGTTAGATGATGTCACTTGTCCGTGAAATCTTCTGCTGCTGGTTGTGTATAGTTAGATGATGTCACTTGTCCGTGAAATCTTCTGCTGCTGGTTGTGTATAGTTAGATGATGTCACTTGTCCGTGAAATCTTCTGCTGCTGGTTGTGTATAGTTAGATGATGTCACTTGTCCGTGAAATCTTCTGCTGCTGGTTGTGTATAGTTAGATGATGTCACTTGTCCGTGAAATCTTCTGCTGCTGGTTGTGTATAGTTAGATGATGTCACTTGTCCGTGAAATCTTCTGCTGCTGGTTGTGTATAGTTAGATGATGTCACTTGTCCGTGAAATCTTCTGCTGCTGGTTGTGTATAGTTAGATGATGTCACTTGTCCGTGAAATCTTCTGCTGCTGGTTGTGTATAGTTAGATGATGTCACTTGTCCGTGAAATCTTCTGCTGCTGGTTGTGTATAGTTAGATGATGTCACTTGTCCGTGAAATCTTCTGCTGCTGGTTGTGTATAGTTAGATGATGTCACTTGTCCGTGAAATCTTCTGCTGCTGGTTGTGTATAGTTAGATGATGTCACTTGTCCGTGAAATCTTCTGCTGCTGGTTGTGTATAGTTAGATGATGTCACTTGTCCGTGAAATCTTCTGCTGCTGGTTGTGTATAGTTAGATGATGTCACTTGTCCGTGAAATCTTCTGCTGCTGGTTGTGTATAGTTAGATGATGTCACTTGTCCGTGAAATCTTCTGCTGCTGGTTGTGTATAGTTAGATGATGTCACTTGTCCGTGAAATCTTCTGCTGCTGGTTGTGTATAGTTAGATGATGTCACTTGTCCGTGAAATCTTCTGCTGCTGGTTGTGTATAGTTAGATGATGTCACTTGTCCGTGAAATCTTCTGCTGCTGGTTGTGTATAGTTAGATGATGTCACTTGTCTGTGAAATCTTCTGCTGCTGGTTGTGTATATTTTTATAAACCAGCACGGCTTTCAGTTGATCATGGACAATTAGCAATTTCACAAGTCAAACGGCTGTTTCACTGAAATTTGGAAAGTCAAAACCTATGTCAAATAGACCTGTCCGTTAAAACCATAGAGTCAAATCCATACACTCGAGGGTCTGCTGAAAGCCCTACGCCCAGTAGAATTGTTTCAAACTTTGGACTAACCTTTACTTAAACAGGAATTGTCTGGTGTAACTATAGGTATATCCAAAGTTCAAAACAGATACACAGTATGCATGCAACCATCAACATGTAATCCTGTCCAAGTGATGATCAGACTTGACACGACGGATACAGTATTAACTTATTGGGATGAAGAAGTGACTTAATTGACAAGACAGATACATTATTAAGTAATTGTGATTAAGAAGTGCTATGTAGATACATTATATAATGTTAATTCCTCTGGGGAATCAAGATTACCAATTCAGACAGCTCAAAAACAGATATCCAGGCACGTGTTAGCAAGCTCAAAAACAGATATGCAGGCACGTGTTAGCAAGCTCAAAAACAGATATCCAGGCACGTGTTAGCAAGCTCAACAACAGATGTCCAGGCACGTGTTAGCAAGCTCACGTATAGTATCCCAGACACATGTTAGCAAGCTAACATATAGTATCCCAGACACGTGTTAGCAAGCTGGCAGACCAGACCCTATACTAGCGTTTTATTCAAATCCTTACAAATTAGTTAAAATCAACAAATACTAAAAGTATTGATATAAATGAGGTTTGAATCACTCATATCACACCAAAACAGGTCAAATTAAAATTGTATAAGGCTCTTAACCCTTTCACCACTGTAGACCATGATGGACTTATCCAGATCAATGAATGTTAGAGTCTACTGAAGTTACATAGGTGTGAAAGGGTTAAGAATTGTAAATGTCAGAGCTTTACCCTGATATTTAGGTATAAAGAGCATTTGATATTCCTGTCATATATGTTGGGGGCCGTGGTGGCCAAGTGGTTAAGGCATCTGCCATCCTGCTACCACTAGTCCTCCAACACTGGGTCGATGGTTCACGACCTAAGTGGGGCAATCACCAGGTACTTTACTTTGAAACGTTTTTTGTTTATCAGATTACACAGTAAATCAAAGGGAAGTAACACAGGTTTACTATTACGGAAAGGGAGGTAACTAACTCTCAGTTAAGAGAGGTTATTGAAGGTATCATCCTAAAAATAAAACAAATAAATTCAGCTGAAATTGAATGTGCCTTGCAGGAAAATTCAAATTGATATGGGATTTAGTTTATATAATTAGTATTCAGCTTTTGAAAAGTTGAATTAGTAATTTGAAATGTCAATATACTGCAAGGCCTTGAATGAAAACAAATAATTCTGAAGAAATGTCTGTATGCATTGGTTTCAAGATTTTTTTATTAACATTCTAATTTTAAAAAACAAGCTATTAACTCCCCCATGTTGTAGGATCATTATTGCGTTTGGTCTCGGCTGGTGTTAGTTGACACTTCTGTCACAGCACCGGAATTGTGTTTGTCAGTAATCTTCAGGAATAGTGTTATAAAACCTTCAGACTGAGATACAGAAGTCCCTTGTGAGTCAATGATACTGTAGACAACAATACCTATTTGTAGCATCGTAAGCAGGCCTTGATGTCTGTGTCAGTAGTAGACGGTAATTGAGTGATTGCCGAACATAACAGGGCGGCTTTAAGGTGTGCCTGCATTTAGTCGGGGCTTGACACAATGTCTATAACCTGCTGGGTAGGGGCAACCTTGATCAATTAAGTCAAGTACGAAACAAATGTAAGAGTTATGTCGTTAGGATTTGTCTCTAGGTATGTTTGGTTTTAGGGTAAAAAAGTGTTTTAAGACAGCGATAATGATATTTCTCAACATTGTGTTGTATTAAGCTACAATGATTTGGATTCCCACATGTATAATTATGATATATATTGCTATGTTCCCCACATGTATAATTATGATATATGTTGTGCAATGTATCCTGCATTTCTCCACATACTATTACGCTTTTACATCCTGGGTTTTCTCAGTAGGTCTTTACCATGTTACGGTGAGTGTTGGTACTTGACATACTGTTATGATGTTCGGAGAATGTCGGGTCTGTATACAGATCAAACCTCCATTGAGATTCCGTAGATGTTTCCTTGTTACTATTGATACATATATATGCCTCGCTCACAGGCGTCTCAGTCACGCTGTCTGTATGTGGTATAGGTATTGGGGGGGGGGGGGGGGGGGGGGGGGGGGGGGATGATTGACAGATCTTACAGGTGGTGGGGATACCATTGAACCAATTACATGTAACAGTGTTCTAGGCCAAGTTACGAAAACAACTTGAGCTGAGACGTAATAAAACAATTAAACAAATTAACAACAAAGGATCTCAAAGTAAATACCATTGTTAATAACTGCATTTCATTAAAGGTTCAATAACCTGTATTGTTATGGTCCAGCCGATTTCAACATGGTGGGATTCGTCTGTATATTAAATCTAGTAGTGTTAATGGAACACGTTGGGAGGACCTCTATTAAAAACTTAGGTACAATTTTAACTGTATGTATTTATATACATTATAGCTATATCAATATAAAAACCCAAATTCTGAGTTGTGTACCTACGGAACAAATGTTTACTCTGACTATATTGACTTTAGACAAGGTACATAGCTCTCACTGGAACTCAGCATGTCTCTGTTAACAATTAGGGCATGCTTACAAGTTTATCAGGCTAAAAATATACTGTGAAAACAAGTTACAGGCAGTTTGTTTGCTGAGTTTAACATCGACTATCAAAGACAACAATATTACATGGTATACAGAGCATGTTACGATAATACACACCATGTTACGATAATACACACCATGTTACGATAAAACACACCATGTTACGATAATACACACCATGCAGTAATCTGTGTACAATCTCGGGATGTTCCAAACACAAGTGATGACAATAAGTGAGGTGTATATCTGGGGTTAGGACGCTCGCGTGTAACATGTGATCGTGTATATCTGGGGTTAGAACGCTCGCGTGTAACATGTGATCAAGTGCACTCTGCACACAGCTTTAGTCAGGGTCACTGTTACCTATCAAGCAGCATTTGTGTTCTTCAACGGTAATTTGATGAAGATCTGATTTGTGATTGTGGTAATTCATCGAGTCCTTTTTTGTATGTTGTAGGGCCAGGTATATGACAACAGACATGGTGATACATCATTATTGAAGGTAAGTGTTTGTTTTTGTCGGAATGAGAGTTCAGTTCAAGGTTTTTTTATCAAGAATACTCTCATAGAAGTGTACAACGAAGGTATATATGAAAACATTATCTACTAGGCTGTATATGAGACACAGACCAGGAAAGTTTATGTGTGCATTCTTTCAAGCCCTATGTTAGAGCAGGACCCAATCTTTTTGTCACCAGAACATGCTGCATTTACACCTTAAGCTAGATTTTAGCTTGAGGTTCTACACCAGTTGTATAAAAAATTCAGCTCGAGTCTTCAGCTGGCTGTCTGTCCATCTGTCAAAGGATGCACAATTCATGGCTCGGTAGGTTTTCTTTTCCTTAGTGTTCCTCTGTTATTCCAAGAACTATGATCTGTGTGAGGAACTTGCAGACAGTACAAACCAGGAACTGGACATCAGGACATGAAATCTCCTGTCAGATTGGTGCTTTCTATGTACCGAATGACATGCAAATTTGTATTGTCTTACACTTGTGATATAAGAATGTAGATAAATTCTCATGAAAAAGTAAAATCAGGAATGTTTTATTTAGAGTAAGTGAATTTCAGTGACGGCAAAAATTTGTGTGTTAATATTATCTTATCCCCCAAACTTTCATTTTATTTCAAGATGGGAAGATTTTTTTTCTATTAACATTGCATCTGTGGACTGTACATTACGTAATTATTAACATTTGGTTACTGTTGGCCATTTTCACTTTAAATTTTATATGGTGTAACATTTGAGCCAGATACCTATTAACTTCATCCCAGGTATGTTGCGTCGGTATCGCGCTATAAATACTGTACTTTGATTGTCCCCGAAGTGCGGCACCAAGTAGATGCCATGTAATGATGTATCACCTCTGACAGTGTGGGCCAAAAAAGTTCATCAAAAATTTGAAATTGATTTGAAACAGTGAAATGGATCAAACATGTACTGTGTTGAATATTTATGCCTAGTTTAATTTTGTTCTCACCATTTTATAGTGTCACACATATCCATATGTCTTGTTCTGAATGAATGTTTTAAAAACATAAAATATAATTATTAAAAAAAATCTTGAATATTTTCCACACATTATTTTCCACACATAATTATCCCAGATATATTTTTACCATCATATGCTAATCCCCACAAACTGCGGTACATATATACCCCCAGACATGAACTACAACACTTAGGCTATATACAATAGTCTGGTAGAGTACAAACCACTTCTCATTAAGTCATTGAAGACATAGATAGGTAGAGTACATAACAGTGTATGAGATCATGGAATGAAGTCAGTTACCTTTCAAGGAATTTGGTTTCAACACTAGAGGTGATTTTAGATGGATTTGTGGAGACTTACCAAGCTTCATAGTTCCATTTCAAGCTAGATTATCTCTCACTACGGGTGTACATTCCCACTGTCTACCAATACTAAGGAGTGTCCAGACGTTTTAAGTTAAAACATGACTACTATATAGTCAGTTTTCCTTATTTCTTATACACAGCTGGGATTGTCCCAACTGAACGCCTGCTCAAACATGGTTATATTTTGGGAATTAACTACACTATCAGAATTAAACTATTTTGAATGTTATAAGTAGCTCTTGATCTTGATACACTTCATTAATATAGGTTAGATATTATGTCATGCCATTAAAACTTTCCCTCTATAAGCCTTGACCTGGTCAGTATAGTGATTGACCACTTGGTATTGTAGCCATTGGTCCAGTGGAGAAGAATATATAACTAGGAAATTCTGTTGAGCAGAATCAATGCAGACAGACATTTAACGTTCCAAAGGAGTTACCCTTTACCCCTTCCTGCTTTCTCTGATTAGCGAGTAGCTCTGTCCACTGATCAATGAACATTTAGGCCTACTTACCAACCTAAGTGTCACGCCATTTAATGGCCTCCAAGCAGTTACCCTCTGACCTCCAGCCTCTAAATACTGATTGGCCAGGAATCAAGTGATGTTTTATGTCCAGCAGTGACTGAGATCTCCATTATGTTCTATACTGATGAGTCTAATCAAGATTATTGGTGGCCTCGTTCCGTAGCACTGTAACCAAGTATTAGCTGCCAGCTGTTTTACCTCTCCAAATGGTATATACATGTATTAGAAAAAGCGAACACAAAAAAAAATGTTCTTCCTGCTAGGGTCAAAGTACGATATTTGTATCATAGGCGATAAGAGATACTTTCCACAAGAATTTCCACATTTGTGAGTTAAATTGTGAATATTGCCATCATGTCGATATCCAGACTAGACACAAGTTTTTGCCTGAACAGTATAGATGTCTATAAAATCATTTATGCAAGAAATTTCGGTGAAGGTTGACATAAAATCTGTCCGATCTACAGCCTAATAGTGCAAAAAAAAAGCATTTACAAAGTTAAAATGTTCATGTTGTCTAAATAAATAATGATGGTAGCCTCCCCTGTATGTATACCCATAGGGTTTTGGTACAATTGGTGAAGTGCTGTGAAAGATTATATTTGATACCCGGAGTTTGCTGTGAGGCCAATCACGTTAAAGTATTGGCAGCGTTTCACATAATTTCATTCTCCATTAGCAATTTGATACAGTTCATTTTAATGAAACTGGGAGAAGAAAGCTTGTTTTATTTTCTCAAAAAAAATCAACAACAGGGCTACATCATAGGTCTCAAGGCATCATCACCTCATTTACCTCACTGCAAACTGATAAATCAGTCTGAGTTTTTTCTCTCACAGAGGAGTTGGCTCATCCAGTGAGGATTTGTGGTAAAGCTGATAGAAAAGTCTATAGTCCTAATATGTCTTGTCAGCTTCATGTAACAAAATACACCTGATTTTTACCTTTGATTAATTTCTTTAAGAAAACAATGCAAAATGGGTTTTGGGTTTGGATGACGGATAAAATAGATTTTTTTTTACTTAATTGATCACCTTCTTTGCGGAATGCACTTTCACTGGAATTTATTTCATGAATTTTGTTTTGTGTTTTATGTACAACATGGGAGTTTAGTGGAGAGAAACTAGAAGATGTTTTATGTGTTGTGTAATTACTGCTATCTTATAGGTGTTGTATTGGGTGTATCTGTTGTGGTATGTGAGTTTTGTTGCCTAAGAAATAACCAACATACTTACTTTATTATGGCTGAATGTATCATGACAGTAAGAAAATGTTGGAGATTGGCCTGAGATATTATTGTTTTCAACATTTTTGAGTCCTGGGTTACACCATATTTATTTGACAATAAGTCTATGCCTGGAAATAAGCCCAGCTATACTTTTTGTTGTAGTTCAGAGATGATCCTAATGACAGTTGTCCTGTAATAAGCCCACCCCCTACTGTAAGCCATCAAGATTATGTGTTGGTGCCCTGGTCTTGTTTCTCAATTAATACAGTACATTACACTGTATAATACCAATGATCATATCTGTCTTCCCCATCAAATGTAACCATGAATGTAGTTTTGTGTCTGCTAAATGAGTGCCTATAAGACAATGTGACAAAGACTAGCAAATTATTTAAATTGGTCTGTTTTGCCTATACAAATTATTGTCAGATGATGCCATATTTTCATTTCAACATCCAGCAGTGCACAAGATCTGGTGACCTATATAGGTATCACCAGACACTGTACACTGTACATGGCACTTTTGGTTGTCATTGATGACAGGAGCTGGCCTGTAGGTATTACCCTGACAACAGATCAAAGGAGCTGGCCTGTAGGTGTTACCCTGACAACAGATCAAAGGAGCTGACCTATAGGTGTATGTAACCCTGACAACAGATCAAAGGAGATGGCCTGAAGGTATTACCCTGACAACAGATCAAAGGAGCTGGCCTGTAGGTGTTACCCTGACAACAGATCAAAGGAGCTGGCCTGTAGGTGTATGTAACCCTGACAACAGATCAAAGGAGCTGGCCTGTAGGTATTACCCTGACAACAGATCGAAGGAGTTGGCCTGTAGGTGTAACCCTGACAACAGATCAAAGGAGCTTGCATGTAGGTATTACCCTGATAACAGATCAAAGGAGCTGGCCTATAGGTGTTACCCTGACAACAGATCAAAGGAGCTGGCCTGTAGGTGTAACCCTGACAACATATCAAAGGAGCTGGCCTGTAGGTGTTACCCTGACAACAGATCAAAGGAGCTGGCCTATAGGTATTACCCTGACAACAGATCAAAGGAGCTGGCCTTTAGGTGTTACCCTGACAACAGATCAAAGGAGCTGGCCTGTAGGTGTTACCCTGACAACAGATCAAAGGAGCTGGCCTGTAGGTGTTACCCTGACAACAAATCAAAGGAGCTTGCCTATAGTTCGTACCATGTCAACAGATCAAAGGAGCTTGCATATTGGTGGCTTCCTGATAACCACCGCACAACACTACCCCAGGTTATCACTTGCCACAAGCTGGTCTGTAGGTGTCACCCAAACACTACCTCAGGTTGTCACCTAGTACAAGCTGGTCTGAAGGTGTCACCCCTACAATACCCCAGGTTGTCACTAACCACAAGCTGGTCTGTAGGTGTCACCCTAATACTACCCCAGGTTATCACTAACTACAAGCTGGTCTGTAGGTGTCACCCTAATACTACCCTAGGTTATCACTTACCACAAGCTGGTCTGTAGGTGTCACCCTAATACTACCCCAGGTTGTCACTTGCCACAAGCTGGTCTGTAAGTGTCACCCCAACACTACCCCAGGTTGTAACTTGCCACAGGCTGGTCTGTAAGTGTCACCCCATCACTACCCCAGGTTGTCACTTACCACAAGCTGGTCTGTAGGTGTCACCCTAATACTACCCCAGGTTGTCACTTGCCACAGGCTGGTCTGTAAGTGTCACCCCATCACTACCCAAGGTTGTCACTAACCACAAGCTGGTCTGTAAGTGTCACCCCAACACTACCCCAGGTTGTCACTTGCCACAAGCTGGTCTGTGTCACCCCATCACTACCCAAGGTTATCACTTACTACAAGCTGGTCTGTTAGCATCACCCCAACACTACCCCAGGTTGTCACTTACCACAAGCTGGTCTGTAAGCGTCACCCCAACACTATCCCAGGTTGTCCCTTACCACAAGCTGGTCTGTAAGTGTCACCCCAACCCTACCCCAGGTTGTCACTTACCACAAGCTGGTCTGTAGGCATCACCCCAATACTACCCCAGGTTGTCACTTACCACAAGCTGGTCTGTAGGTGTCACCCCAACACTACCCCAGGTTGTCACTTGACACAGGCTGGTCTGTAGGTGTCACCCCATCATTACCCGAGGTCAGCACTTACCACGAGCTGGCCTGTAAGTGTCACCCCATCACTATGTCAGGTTGTCACTTACCATGAGCTGGTCTGTTGGTGTCACCCCACCACTGCCTTGGTTTGTCACTTACCATGAGCTGGTCTGTAGGTGTCACCCCAACACTACCTCAGGTTGTCACTTACCACAAGCTGGCCTGTAAGTGTCACCCCATCACTATGTCAGGTTGTCACTTACCACAAGCTGGTCTGTAGGTGTCACCCCATCATTACAATGTGTTGTCACTTACCACAAGCTAGCCTGCAGTATGAAGCTCCCTGACAAATATTTCTGACTGTCTGTATTGATTTCTCTGTGATACTTTTTATAGAGCTCATTGGTTTGGAATGGTGTAAAGGAAATGCTTAATGTCCATGTGATAGCAATCAACATTTAATTACACATTTGTTTCCCAAATCTCCCAGTTACCAGCAGTTACCACAGCAGTTACCAGCAGTTACCAGCGCAGACAGTTCAGTCAAAACCACTTTGATCTTAATGCTCTATACCCAGTATTGGTTTTGCTAAACCTATCTTGATAGGAAATGACATGTTTTCACTAAGGCGGAAGATTAGAAAAAAAATCTCGTTACCATGGAGACCATTAGTTAAAATTGAATTTTGTATTTGTGAGTTTCCTACGTGTGAGATTTTTAAGGATGTGTCTGACAATAATTGCATCAGACAAATTTTTCAGCTTCATAATTTTAGTGATAAATTGTGGATTAATACACAGACGAAGACCTTTTACATGATTAGTTGAAGTTATAAATGACACTCAGACAAAGTACTTTGTGTGCTGAAGTTGAGGTTATGGCTGATAATTGGAGATGATGTGAGGACATTTGAATTTTTTATTAATATATTTGTGATAAAAAAAATCCAAAAGATGACATTTACTATCTTAGTTAAGAGATTTAAGTAAAATCTACAGACATCTTATTTTCTCTTACCCTGGATCGGTGTGTCCACACTTTTCCTGGCGTGAGATTAATAGAATCTCTCACCCTTTAAGGTTGAGAAAGGGGAATCTCAACTAAATAATCTTTCCCCGAGGGTTGAGATTCCCCTATCTCCCCCACAAGGGGGTGAATGGTTCTTTTTCTCTTACCCTGTTCTCCCATTGTGTATCATATACACAATGTAATGATAACGTTGCATGCTAAATTCAGGGTTGACGTGACGTTGATGGATTGTTGACCCCCTTGGGGTTGAGATATTTCACTAGTCTTCCCAACAAGAAACAAACTAAGTTTATAATTGGACTGACTACACATCCTTTGACATAATGTGTACTGGCAAATGTTCGCTGTAGTTTAATTTTTGCATTTTTTGGTCCTCTGTATAATGAGAGCAAATATATCATTACTCAAACATTTATAAACAACAAAATCTGGTAATTAAATGCAAAGGGTGAACTCAATATTGAGCGAAAATGGATTTTACTGTCCTACTATACAGTAATTGATTTTAAGGTAAGTGATCATGGTCAGATATTACGTTTATAAACAGCAGTCAGTTCAGTTTGTAATTGTTTAACTCGTTTTCCCCTAAAATACTATTTAAATTATTAAGGTTTGGTTTTTGTTCACCTACTTGTTCAATTTGTGAGATATTAAGGACTCAACCATCTCAATAATCTTCTGTCGATCAAATAAAAGGTCATGGCCATGGCTTGTGACAATCAAATTTGTCATGATGTAATAATTTCAAATTTAATTAATTGTTGCATGACACTCCAATTAAATGCTCCTTGGAATTAAAAGCTTTTGGCAATCAGCTATTTCAAACCTGCCATCGTGACCAATTTGAAAGAGATGCAAGAGAAAAATCTGTGCAAACAGTTGTAACAGATGCGTAAAAGTAATTTCCTGGCTGGATAGTGGATCAAAAGTTAAAAAGACGCCTCAAGACAGGAATTGAAGGTTAAAATCTATACCCTAAGTCATATCGGAGGTCACAGACAATTGGTTATTTTTGAAATGGCTGAAAATTACCATTTTTTGTAAAAAGAAAATTCGAAAACTTACATAAAATTCTTCAAAATAACTCAAAGCAAAGTAAAAGGGGAGTTGGGAGGCATGTACTGTTCATTTCAATGTGGAACCCGAATAAATGACAACATTGAAGCTTTTGGAGATAAAATTTAAAACTGTTAAAAGCAAACTAAAAGGGGAATTGATAGGCGTGTACTGTTTATATTAATGTGGAACATAAATAAATGACAACATTGAACCTTTCAGAGAACACAATACAACAAGATGGTATCGTAAAACAACTATCTAAAAGAAAATCTACACTGTAAATCACAATTTTTTGTGTGAAATGATTGCATTTCAAACTTTTGACTCATTTAGGAAGATTTTAATTCGTCAAATGATCAATAACATACACAAGTAAAAAAAATTATCTCCATTTATAGTTGTGAGATTTTCTTTTGAACATTTATACCTTGTAAAGTCTAAGTGATTTTCAGCACTCTGTTATGGCACTAAATCAATCACAACAACGCAGTGTCATTGTGGAAAATCCATCAAAGTACGTCTGGCTAAAGAACTTAACTTTAGTTAAGGGTCTTAACACTGGCAAAGGGACTTAACTCTATTTGTAGGAAATCTGTCACAATAACTCTAGCAAAAGGACTTAACTTTAGTAAAGGGTCTTAACACTAACAAAAGGATTTAGCTCTCAATGTGGAAAATCTGTCATAACAATTTGATGGAGGAATTACATCTAGCAAAGGGACTAACAAAAACTCCAATGTGGAAAATGTATCAAAGCAACCCTGGCAAAGGGAAATAATTCAGGCAAATGGATGTGTGTTTAGTAAAGGGACACGACCCTGGGAAGGGGACTCACCTCTAGATCTGGCAAAGGGACCAATGTAACCCTGACAACAGGATGTAACTTGGAAGGGACTTAACTCTAGCAGAGAGACACAGCCATGAAAAAGGGACTTCACTTTGTCAAAGTGACACTACTTTAGAAACTGGACTTGTACATGACAGGATACGTTTGGATGTTTCTATTGAAGCCAGTGTCTCAAATGATGAGTTCACTATAGAGGAGGTGAATAGATGATCTTAACTATAAAACAAGATAGTGATGCTGCAATTTACCTGTAAAAAAATATTTTCACATTCTAAGTGTGTTAAAGAACTTATTGGTGATGAGAGGACTCAGGTGAAGTGGACCTCGATCAGGACAGGGTCAGGTGAAGTGGACCTCGATCAGGACAGGGTCAGGTGAAGTGGACCTCGATCAGGACAGGGTCAGGTGAAGTGGACCTCGATCAGGACAGGGTCAGGTGAAGTGGACCTCGATCAGGACAGGGTCAGGTGAAGTGGACCTCGATCAGGACAGGGTCAGGTGAAGCGGACCTCGATCAGGACAGGGTCAATCACCAGTGACAAGGTAGTTTGATTGGTATTAACTACAGGTTAGAGGTCCCAGGTTAGACTTCCTGTCTGTCCTTGTATTTCTGCTCCTGTTACAGAGGTGCTGTGATCAGGACAGGGTCAATCACCAGTGACAAGGTAGCTTGATTGGTATTAACTAGAGGTTAAAGGTCCCAGGTTAGAATTCCTGCCTGTCCTTGTATTTCTGCTCCTGTTACAGAGGTGCTGTGATCAGGATTTGAACCCCAAACTCTCCTGTTACAGAGTATTTATTTTTGAAAAGGATACTGAACCTCTACAAAAATGGATTGACCTAGTATGTAAAACACAGATTTAGCTACAGGAGGTTGGACATAACAGTCAGAAGTATAGGGTGATGTATTGTGCCGATGTAAATGTTAGCATGACTTTTCTCTAGGGTACTGACAAATGGACATCTCTATAAATGGTCAACTATTGACCAAGTTCTCAGATCTTCACCCTTCAATGCCTAGCTCCAGGTACATCAGCGGAACATGAACCGTTCGTACTACAGTGATGTATGATGCTTTGGGGTCTAGGTTTAAATTAATAATAAATTACCTTCACCCCTTTTCAAGGTCACAGGGGTCAAATATGTTAAAAACTTTAATCAACTTCTTCTGAATAACCAAAATGTTAAGGGAAATAATATTTTGCCTGTAGCATGCTTGGGTGAAGGGCTACCAAGTTTGTTCAAATAAATGACCTTCGCCCTTATTCAAGGTCACAGGGGTCAAATATGTTAAAATCTTTAAACGACTTCTTCTGAATAACCAAATTGCCCAGGGAGACAATATTTGGCCAGTAGCATGCTGGGAACAAGGGCTACAAACTTTGTTCAAATGAATGACCTTGATTTATATTCAAGGTCACAGGGGTAAAATATGTTAAAAACTTTAAACAACTTCTTCTGAATAATCATAATACTTAGAATGTTGATATATAGTCAGTAGTATGCTGGGATGAAGGGCTACCAAGTTTGTTCCAATGAATGACCTTGAATTATATTCAAGGTCACAGGGGTCAAATTTATATATAAACAAATAAACAAAAAGATAGGGTGGTGATATTTCGCAAGTTGCCTTCTGAAATTAAGGGCTATAAAATGTGTTCAACATAATGACCTTGTTTAACTTTCAAGGTCACAGGGTGAAATGTTTTTAAATCTTTTAACAGGTTCTTTTAAATGACTTTTAATCATAAATACTTATATTTTGCCTGTAGCTTTAATTGAGATCACTTTTAAGGTAACATTAGTGTGGAATTTATACCAGGTGATCAATGCAGGCCCATGGGCCTCTTGTATGAGAACAGAATATTGCAGAAATTTACCTCCCATTAAGGCAGAGATCGTTTGGATTTTATCATTACTACACTCTATTGTCGTGGTTATGATTCTAATGCATTCTGTAGAAGCAAAATTTCCTCAATATTTGTGTCTCTGATGAATATAAATTTTCCTTTTCTGAGAACTCTTTATGTTAGAGACAGTAGGGTATTAAAACCAGTGTTATCCTACCAAAGGGAGTCTGAGTGGGTAGGACCAAACATTTTGGGCCCTAGTTTTATTCTTTCCTTCTGTGGTACTTGAGATCATGAAATCATTTTATTTTCAATTGTTTTCAAATATGATAGTTGAACATGCTACCTGTTTTACTTGACTACACATATATACAGGATAATAGAAACCATTAGATAACATTTTATGAGAAATAATTCAAAATTTGAAATGTGTTTCAACTTAGGACTCCCGCTACTCTGATAAGCTCTAGTCAATGGAGACGTTTAATCTGTCCGTATCTCGATTAATACCGCCACGCCAGCACAGATACCCTTGGTTGTGAGGAGACTTGTTTCCATGTTCCAATAGTGATAAAGTTTATGACTTACCATTTAAACTGGTTCCACAATCCATTGTTAAAATCAATACATTTTCTGGTAAGTTATGAAACAAGCGACACATTGAAATTATATTTTTAGTCTTTAATATTTAATTATTGCATGGTTATAAAATTGCTGTAGCAAATTTTGTGGATTGAATATTTTGATACAAAATATCATTGCTATAATTTCTAAGTCACAATTACAACTAAATATGGAGTTTTACAAATTCTCAAATTTCAAAATGGCTATTTTTTTTGTAGAATGTATTGTCTGCATGTTAATGAAAACATTGTAGATTTAAAGCTGTTTTATTTAGTCATCCTATTATACTAGAGTTTGATTGAGTTTGATTTGAGTGAAACATGATAAACAGAAGGAAACAAACAATTGTGTTTCCCTATACCTCAAGGTCAATACCAAAATAAAACAACAAAAAAAAGATTATAAGCCTTTGTCGTTTGATACACCATCGTTGCTGTAGTAACTTGGAACTCATGTGTGTTGCAAAAGGTATCTTAATTGTTTTAGGGAGGTTACAATTATGGGAAATATGGAGGTACATTTTTTTCCATTTCATGTTATCCCTATGATCCAATCAGCCACCATTAAATACATAAGGCATAGTAATATGGGCATTCACAGTCACACCTAGGCTTTTCACTATTTTCCATCTTAAACCTATAAACAGGGAAATGTTCCCGTTTTTATTTTCATTCCATTGTCAGCCTGTTATAAGTGAGTAAATTCAACATGACATGACAATTACTGAATATTTAGTAAAACACAAACTGTACACACCAGACCAACACGTAAAACACAAACTGTACATACCAGACCAACACGTAAAACACAAACTGTACACACCAAACCAACACGTAAAACACAAACTGTACAATTAAATTACCAGACCAACACGTAAAACACAAACTGTACACACCAAACCAACACGTAAAACACAAACTGTACATACCAGACCAACACTGAAACACAAACTGTACATACCAGACCGACATGTAAAACACAAACTGTACACACCAAACCAACACGAAAAAACATTATTCTGTATGGCAACTGAAAAAAGATTGGTTTCGTAGACACATGCACAGGGCAAAAAACAGTTGAGGTTACGGTTGGGAAAATATCATGCTTTATGGCTGTAGACAAATAAGATTTATGTTCAACAAAAAGAGTCTTCTGTGTATGATTGTGTTGCTTCCAGATGACTACTATGAGCCTATGATGGGCGACGCTGTCAGTTGTAGATGTCGGTGATATCGGAGAGAATCACTTCTGTATTTAGCTGTATATTATATATAGGACCATTGTGGACACTTATAACTTCAGCAGTGATGCCAGATAGCCTCTGATTTCTAAAATCTGACGATTGAGACTTTTGTTTGATAAAAACTGACATAATTAAAGCTGTTTTATTAGATTGGCACTTCGGTCACAGAGACTTTAACTTTAAGTTTTAAATTCATGATTAGCTTGCTGCTGGCATGTTATTTTGTGTCGGTATCAAACAGGTATGAAATTGATTCATCATTGTTAGATTTTCCCCTCTGGCCGTAGGTTCTGCCCCTCTGGCTGTAGGATTTGCCCCTCCATCCATGTAGATATCATTAGCAGCCCATTGATTCATGGCTAGAAGCAGACTGTCTTTATTGGCCTCGGTTCCTGACTACATTTGTATCTGCTCGACATTTAAAGTCAACTTAGGTTCTGACACATTGATTCCTCGTCGTACTGCTGCCAGGCAGAAGTATGGATTGACCATTGTGCACGGGAAAACCAATTTATTCTACAAATATGTATTTTTTACTTGAGAACTTGATTGCGGATATGTTTGACAAGACTTTTGATTGTCTGAATGCTGTGATTTAACACTGTTGTTTATGTGATAAAGCCCCAGAAGGCCAGTTAAAAGCTGAGGAGACTTGTGGTATAATCACAGCCAGCTATTTTTAGCTTTTAATCACTTTCATTACTTTATATAACAGCTAGCTCACTTTAAAAATGGTCTCTATATTTTTTTATATTTCACAACGTCATATTATTACTCTGATCAAATTTATTTCAATCGCGTACTTGCCCCAACAAAATTTTCAAAAAAATATCATCCCTGTGAAAATAACAGGCTATCCATTTGAAAAATATATGTCTCTATAGCTTCTGATTTGTGTAGGAGTACTTTTCTGCACTCTAAAATTTTTAAACATCACTTTCATTTGGTGATGTAATGGACTTTACTGTCATTTTTTTTCTAACAGAAAATATCTGAATAAAATGAGCGAATGTTATATATTTTTTAATAAAGTAGAGAAAAGGCCTCGCTAGCCTGCCGATAAATACGAGCCCAGAGGTATGCTGTAACTGTTTGGTTTCCCTTGTATCATTAGCCTGTACTCAAAATGTCTGACACGTCTGCCCTTGGATCGTCCGTCAAACTCTACTTCCTGTTTGTTATGCAGTATAACCATGTGAACAGAGAAAGACTCTATCGTTTTTGTTCCACAATTGTTTTATAAATGAAAAATATTGACAGTTACAACATGTTTTTCATCTTGGACTGCGATGTTCATGAGTTGTTTAAAGCGGGTCCAAAACAATAAGATAGGGGAGGGAAATGCAAAGGAACTTCTGCAGAAAAAAAGTCTGTTGGAAATAACGTAATTTGGCAAAGTAGCCTCCGTGTTACATATATATATATATTGCTATGTTTACCCATACAATACAATAAGTTCATGTTAGCAGACTATTTATGTCTTTCTGAAGCTGTTGCTTTGAATTTATCCTGAATAATCACATACACTGCTTCACCATTGTCCCTGCAATATCTTTGAATACATTACAGACTCCGATGAGACTCATAGCTGTGGATTTGTAGTCTGACATGCTCATAAGAGAATGTGTAATTAAATAAGTAAGTACTAGCTGGTACAAAAAAAAGTTTTGAGGTTTTTGCTGGTATGAATTTTAGTGTTACTGTATACAACCTTTACATATCATGAACTGTGCCTTCTGGCTAGTGGAGGTAGTTGTCACCTGTAGGTGCCAGGTGGGAATATCCTGTGTTAATTTTAGTTCCCCACTGGTGAGACTAGAGGTTTGCACTCTGTCCATCCTTCCGTCCGAATTCCATCCAACACCAAAGTTTGTCTGGGGCATATCTTCTATACCATTTCACCTGGAGTAACCAGATTTGGTATGCAAGTACATCTTGGGATAGCGAAGTGTCACGCACAGAAATTAGGTCACTGTCACCATTGGTTTTACTTAGACTTCAGAGACAAACCTATACTAAACAGTGTGTAATTGAGATACACAGTTAGACTTTGGTGATAAAAGATATATAGGGAGTTATTGATATGATGTAAGCTGTAGAAAACTGGCCTGAGACAACTATTGTATTTCAGATAATTGGCCAGTCAATTGGCTTACCTTATGTGTACATGACGGTGATCATGATGTATGTAATTCACTATTATGTCTTCACAGTCTTCCTCTCTCCCTGTCTCCCTACAAATCTCAAAGCTTTATGTTCTTACCATATGAACAACTAATTGGTCAGAAAATCCAATCCAGTTCAATGGTCGAAATGTTCCTCGATTCCCCAACTTCAGTTAGGACAATCTGCTAGCGAGTAAAGGGCAGTCTGCTAGACAGTAAAGAATGTGTTCAGAAGGCCATTGACAGAGATTGGTTCTGTGTATCGTTGTACACTACTCGGTAGAGTAACCGCTTTGGTGTTAGCCCTACAATTCTGAGGATATATCTTATGAGTGGAAGGACAATATGGCTCAGATGGGACATGTAACGAGAACACTAGAGTGAGAAGGATAGCAGCAATCAAACTCTCTCTCGGGGTAGAACAGCTTGTCAGCCAGGGCTGAGGTCATATTGGCTATATTACAGCTAGTCTTAGTATTATTGGATTCCCCGAAGAATTATATGCCAATGCCTCAGTGCCATATTGGTTATGTTGCAGAAATGCATGACACTGTATCAGTGTAGCCTTATATAAATCTTATATGTATACAAGGTGTGACACCAAACAGTGTTAGATATTGAAAAAAGGTATAGACCAAAAATGTTTCTGCAGTCAGTGTTTTATTATGAAAACTTTTTTTCACATTTTTAATGTCTAAATTTCTTGATTCTTAAAGACACAAATTATTTCACACTCCACTTTTCAACAAATGAACAGGTAGGTCTGATTAGAACATGTACAGCAATGAGTTTTTGTTAGTACAGAGTTTATAAATATTAAACAATTATAGACTTTTTCTTTAGTTCACATTACAGCATATACATTCACCAGGTAAAATGTGTGTAATTGTTTTACTATACAAAGAGGAAATCAATTACATTTTTTTTTTAAGGTTTTTCCAATTTCTGTATTTATAAAAATCTGATGATATTAAGTACCCTGATAAAGGTCTCTCGGCCCCAGTCAAAAGCAGCTAAGTTATATGTTATATACTAGCATCTCTTGATAAGATATTGGGTATTATGGTATGGACTTTATATTTTCCTTGTATTGATGTTATTAGGGTTTAACTTGTTTTAAAATTGCTGTTCATATTAATGAAAACTTCATTATAAAAGGTCATCATACCATTCTGTAGAATAAAACAATCACCTTTTATTACCACAGGTTTATTGGAAAATATTTAGGAAATAACACATGATCAGTAGAGAAATGTCAACACTGGGTTCCAATCGCAGCCCTTGTCACCTCGAGTCAACATCATTATCTTTGAATTAAAAACAGCCAAGTGCCCTGATGAGTGGCTAGAGCTTCAGGAAGTTTGCTTTGTGAAGTAATTAGAGTTGTTTAGTGTGTGCCATCACTGTGTTTATTGTTAATTGTTTATTAAAGTGAGCACCAATAAAACTAGAATGCGATGGTGTTGTCTTGCACATTAGCCTCAGCACACATGATAAAGACTGCTTTCCAAGTCAATTCAAAGCTAAAACTTCTCCAAGTTTATTGGCTATTTTTCAAATGGGAGCCTTGCAGCTGTCTTTGAAATTGAGATTTTTTTTTCTCATTGAAAACTTCATTTCAGATTTTTTGTGACGTTGAGTCAAATGAACAAGCATTTTGTGCAGCGCTGTGTTTTCATAGAATGGCAAATGAGGTCTTGATTTGATTTCTGTTGGGACTTTTTACATTATTTGGGCAAATCAAGATTTTTTTACCACTAGGTAAAAAAAATACTTAACACTGCTGAAGTCGAGGATGAAATTGATACAAAAGCTCATGTCAGTCATCAGATTGTCATTGGTTAACAGAGATCCCAAAACAACCAATGAGACCTTTAGCCTTTAAGGAACAAGTAAGGTTGCTTCAGTCTAACACATGATTGAAGTTTTTAGGTCACCTGAGACAAAGTCTCAAGTGACCTATTGCGATTGCTTTTGTCCGTCGTCGTCCGTCGTGCGTCCGTAAACAATTTACATTTTCGACTTCTTCTCCAAAACCCCTGAACCAATTTCAATGAAATTTTGCAGAAACCTTCCTTGGCCAAAGGTCAACAAAACTAGTTGCCGGTTTGGTCACCGGCCCCCAGGGGCCTGAGAGGCGGGGCCAAAAAGGGTAAAATTCACTAAAATTTAAAAAATCTTCTTCTCAAGACCCAGATATGGTAGAATCAAATACTCTTCATAGATGGAAGGGTCTTCAGGTGCTTTTCCAAAATTGTGAATTTCATGATCCTGGGGTCTCACGTTTACCCCTGGGGAGGGGTAAACATTACTATAGTTTATATAGGTTTATGACCCTAGGGTCTCGCATTTACCGCCTGGGGAAGAAGGAAGGGGGGCAAAATTTATTATGGTTTATAATGGCAAATGATACTTTGAATATTACATGTTAATAACTTGATTGGAATTATAACCCTGAGTTGACAGTTTGATGCTTTGAGCCAGCCCTACCCCTAAGGGCTGTAGGGTTGGGCACAAAGGAGTCAGTGTGCTAAAATTTCTTCATTTTCCTTGTTTAGAATCAGAGGTGCTTAGTTTCAAATACTTTTTAGTCTTAAATCTGTATGCTAGATATTGAATAAGGTGGTTTTATTGTTTTTTGTCACTGAATAATATTTCTGTTAGTGTTAAAAACAAATCAACTCTCTGTATAAATATATCAGGTGACCGTTAAGGCCCATGGGCCTCTTGTTATGCATTCTGTGGGTTGTAAGGATGCTTCAGTCTAATACATGATTTAAGTTTTTATACATTCTGTGGTTATATAAGGTTGCTTCAGTCTAATACATGATTTAAGTTTTTATACATTTTGTGGTAATGTAAGGTTGCTTCAGTCTAACACATGATTTAAGTTTTTATACATTCTTTGGTTATGTAAGGTTGCTTCAGTCTAATACATGATTTAAGTTTTTATACATTTTGTGGTAATGTAAGGTTGCTTCAGTCTAACACATGATTTAAGTTTTTATACATTCTTTGGTTATGTAAGGTTGCTTCAGTCTAATACATGATTTAAGTTTTTATACATTCTGTGGGTTAAATTGTAAGGTTGCTTCAGTCTAACACATGATTTAAGTTTTTATACATTCTTTGGTTATGTAAGGTTGCTTCAGTCTAATACATGATTTAAGTTTTTATAAATTCTGTGGTAATGTAAGGTTGCTTCAGTCTAATACATGATTTAAGTTTTTATAAATTCTGTGGTAATGTAAGGTTGCTTCAGTCTAATACATGATTTAAGTTTTTATACATTCTATGGGTTGTAAGGTTGCTTCAGTCTAATACATGATTTAAGTTTTTATAAATTCTGTGGTAATGTAAGGTTGCTTCAGTCTAACACATGATTTAAGTTTTTATACATTCTTTGGTTATGTAAGGTTGCTTCAGTCTAATACATGATTTAAGTTTTTATACATTCTATGGGTTGTAAGGTTGCTTCAGTCTAATACATGATTTAAGTTTTTATACATTTTGTGGTAATGTAAGGTTGCTTCAGTCTAACACATGATTTAAGTTTTTATACATTCTGTGGGTTGTAAGGATGCTTCAGTCTAATACATGATTTAAGTTTTTATACATTTTGTGGTAATGTAAGGTTGCTTCAGTCTAACACATGATTTAAGTTTTTATACATTCTGTGGGTTAAATTGTAAGGTTGCTTCAGTCTAACACATGATTTAAGTTTTTATACATTCTGTGGTAATGTAAGGTTGCTTCAGTCTAACACATGATTTAAGTTTTTATACATTCTGTGGTTATATAAGGTTGCTTCAGTCTAATACATGATTTAAGTTTTTATAAATTCTGTGGTAATGTAAGGTTGCTTCAGTCTAATACATGATTTAAGTTTTTATAAATTCTGTGGTAATGTAAGGTTGCTTCAGTCTAACACATGATTTAAATTTTTATACATTCTGTGGGTTGTAAGGTTGCTTCAGTCTAACACATGATTTAAATTTTTATACATTCTGTGGGTTGTAAGGTTGCTTCAGTCTAATACATGATTTAAGTTTTTATACATTTTGTGGTAATGTAAGGTTGCTTCAGTCTAACACATGATTTAAATTTTTATACATTCTGTGGGTTGTAAGGTTGCTTCAGTCTAATACATGATTTAAGTTTTTATAAATTCTGTGGTAATGTAAGGTTGCTTCAGTCTAATACATGATTTAAGTTTTTATAAATTCTGTGGTAATGTAAGGTTGCTTCAGTCTAATACATGATTTAAGTTTTTATAAATTCTGTGGTAATGTAAGGTTGCTTCAGTCTAATACATGATTTAAGTTTTTATACATTCTGTGGGTTAAATTGTAAGGTTGCTTCAGTCTAACACATGATTTAAATTTTTATACATTCTGTGGGTTGTAAGGTTGCTTCAGTCTAATACATGATTTAAGTTTTTATACATTCTGTGGGTTAAATTGTAAGGTTGCTTCAGTCTAACACATGATTTAAGTTTTTATACATTCTGTGGTTATGTAAGGTTGCTTCAGTCTAATACATGATTTAAGTTTTTATACATTCTGTGGGTTGTAAGGTTGCTACAGTCTAATACATGATTTAAGTTTTTTTATACATTCTGTGGGTAGTAAGGTTGCTTCAGTCTAATACATGATTGAAGTTTTTATACATTCTGTGGTTATGTAAGGTTGCTTCAGTCTAATACATGATTTAAGTTTTTATACATTCTATGGGTGTAAGGTTGCTTCAGTTTGTATACACCGTTGTTTCAGTCACCTTGCAGTGGGGAACTTTTAGTGGGCTCTTTTAACTCACACCTGGTCTGGATAAGTACATCCGCTTCCATACAAATTACACATTTCATTGCCGTGTGTAAGTTATATACGTCTGTAACAAGTTAGAAACGCATCGCTCTATTTTGGGGTGTTTTTAAAGATGGAAATAAGGATTGTCTCAAAAACAGGCCTCTGTATTGTATTACATGCTCTTGAAATAGAAGCGGTTCCTAGTCAGGAGGACTTTTATTCGTGCTTCTACACAGCACAGTAAAAACTGTATCAGAAATAAACATATAAAATCTGATGAGCCAATTGTCGTTTGAATTGACTTAAGAGTATTCACATTAAGGGAATGGCAGGAAAGTCATGGATGCTGTTTGGTCTTTTTCTGTTTGGTTTATTCCTCACAGAAGACTTTTTATTATTCCACCACATCCAAAGCTTCCTGTTCTTGCATACAGCGTTGTTTGACTTAAAAACCAATTAACATGTTTTTGCCATTCTTGTACGAAGCGTTGCTCTCCCAAATCAGACTTGATGGATGAACATGGTTGTATAAAGCTTTCGGGAGGCTTTATGGCAAAGTGTTCCTTGCCAGATTTAAACTGAAGAGACATAAAACCATGTAACATGTAAGAAGAGGTATACAACGAGTCCCTAGTTTTCTCTAAAGTCCCCTATAAAATCTGTACACACAACAATATTCCTCATTCTCAGTTCTCCATGATAAACTTGAGGTTAACATTTGAGATGCATTATTTTTTGTAATTTTGTTTTTTTAATTGTCGTACTTAAATTTTTAAGAAAATTATCTGACATCGATAGATGGAGTGATTATAGTTACAAGTTAGTGTCCCATAACCTTTTTCTTAATCTTCATTTTAGATTTACTTTCTAATTTGCTTTTTTTGTCATTGATAAGTTTTTCCACTTAATTAAACATGTATTTCTAAAACTAGTTCTTAATCAGTTATGTTACATTCATTCTCTGGAAAACATAAGGAAGAGGAACAGTACAATTAAATATGAAATTCAAAAGCAAAACTGTTTGTTAAAAACCTCGTTCACACCTACATATCTAACTGGACTTGCCCAGTCTTTGATTTAATACTTTAGGGGTGAAGACTTGCCCAGTCTTTGATTTAATACTTTAGGGGTGAATGGGTTGACTGATATTTTAGCTTCTTCTTGGTCTACTTGACTACTGGTCTGTAACCGTGGAGGAATGAACACACATTTTCTGTGTTCCGCCCATACATCATTAGCTAGTCTATACTTGTAACTATAACATCATTTTCAGCTGAAAACAATTTCTGCTAATGAGGCTAATGTATATAACAGTGATCCTGCTTGCACAAATATGTCTATCACTCATGGTTTACAGTGTCAGACGTAGAACCAATGTGTAAAAGTAGCCCAGAACATCTGTATACCCTGTGTCCTAGCTGTGTCCTTCTGTACAACACTGACAGAACATAGGTATACCCTGTGTCCTGTGTCCTTCTGTACAACACTGACAGAATATATGTATACCCTAGCTGTGTCCAGTTTCCTTCTGTACAACACTGACAGAACATATGTATACCCTGTGTCCCTCTGTACAACACTGACAGAACATATGTATCCCCTGTGTCCTGTGTCCTTCTGTACAACGCTGACAGAACATATGTTTACCCTGTGTCCTGTGTCCTTCTGTACAGTGTCCTAGCTGTGTCCTTCTGTACAACACTGACAGAATATATGTCCTGTGTCCTTCTGTACAACACTGATAGAACATATGTATACCCTGTTTCCTTCTGTACAACACTGACAGAACATTGGTATACCCTGTGTCCTGTGTCCTTCTGTACAATACTGACAGAACATCTGTATACCCTGTGTCCTGTGTCCTTCTGTACAGTGTCCTAGCTGTGTCCTTCTGTACAACACTGACAGAACACATGTATACCCTGTGTCCTGTGTCCTTCTCTACAACACTGACAGAACATATGTTTACCCTGTGTCCTGTGTCCTTCTGTACAAAACTGACAAACACTGATAGAACATATGTATACCCTGTTTCCTTCTGTACAACACTGACAGAACGTATGTATACCCTGTGTCCTTCTGTACAACACTGACAGAACGTATGTATACCCTGTGTCCTTCTGTACAACACTGACAGAACATATGTTTACCCTGTGTCCTGTGTCCTTTAATTTGTACAACACTGACAGAACTGTCTAGGGTAAGAAAGGTGTGAAACTCATTTCTATCTTATGTCCCGTTTAACGTGCCTGACGTCACAATGGCACAGCGATAATGTGATGTCATGAAATAAGGATCACTTCGATGCTGTCATGCAGATCTGCGTTTTTGTGATTTCTGGAGAATTGTGGTTACTGGATTGAGAGACTAATACATGTACTCTAATACTACTAATAATTAGGATAGGGATAGTCCATCCTAAGGATGTTCTAATTGGTGCAAAACCTCAAACAAGCCTCAGGTTTTACTCAATATGAAAACCCCTTGGGTGGAATTTCCCTATCCTACACCCCTGTGTATGAAAGAGTCTTATAGTGTTATTATATTGTACCTGATGTTACCTATTGTACACCATGATGCCTACCAGTCGTATGGTGTGCCAATCATTGTAATGATCACAGATAGATGTAAGTGGTTTAACAGATTCCTCAATTAAAGTAGCAAATAACAACTCACCAAAAACGATGGAATAACGGGATATTGAAGTAGGGGAAATATCGTATAATCTATATTGTCAGTGGATCGATGATTTTACAGTAACAATTAAAAGGACTTTGGTGCTATGAGTTTGGATTGTGGTGAGGAATAGGAATTTTACAATGGTATTACAGGTACTAGTCCCGGGTGCCAGGATAAGATGTGACTCGTTGGGATTGTATGATAGTTTTACAGTAATGATTATAAGTCAGGTGATAGGATTTTACAGTAGAGGTTACTAGGGGTGGGCAATAACAATATATTGCAATATTTTTCTAGCAAGGTATATATTGCAATATGATTTTGAAATGGCAATTTAATGGAATAAAAATTGTTTTCAGTTAATTGTTTGGGAGTTTAAACAAAGTTTTGAAATAAACATTAAGGTTGAGTCAATGGAATAAAAATGCAGCATGCTTAGTGTGATATCTTCCAAAAAGTAATAAAATGATTTTCCAATTTTCACTGCTGACTTCGTGCTCACTTTTCATATTTGCTACCGATGTATAAATTATTTTCTATAAGTACAATATTTTATGATGCATTGCAATATTTGCTAAAAGATATAGCAGTTTTATCACAATATCAAAATTGCTTGCAATACCCACCCCTTAGTACGTGGTTACAAGTTAGGTGGTATACGTTGGAATACGGTTAGGTATGATAACTTTACAGTGTTAGTTACAAGTATGGTGTGCCATGATGAGATGGAACACGGTGAGATAGTTTGATGATTTTACAGCGTGTCCCATAAACAGCAGGCTAATTAGAATCTCAATCTAATTAGCACATTGCTTATCGGAGGAGATAAGTCATGCATACAGATGATTGTGTATTTGTGTCCATTAGCATAACATGAAAACGCCAAAAATTTGGAAATACAGATTAAATGGCTCATGAAATGGCGTTAGCAGACTCTTGGTCCGGTAAACATGCTAGAAACTTAAACTGGTGAACAAAAATAACGTAAAACTTGTACACAAAGATGGGTTATAAAAATGTTGGAGGTGGTAAAACACAACTTTTATAACAGTGGAGGAATATATTGTTGTTCCGACATACGTGACATTTGAATTTACAACAATACAGTATTTCCCACATCACATGACCTATTACATCTGTGGTGAAGTGGATCAGGTGTTTCTTCGTGTTTATTCAACACTGCAAAAAGGACAGTGCATTCAGTACACAGTGCTACACAAGCATGCATTGTATTATATGTAAGTGCTTACCAAGTCTAGGTTGAAGCTGAGGACATTTTCTGTGATATAACACAATGGTTGATCAGTGGAACTTCTAACAGTTGGGCTTAAACTCGCCTAGTCCTTATGCTTAGGATGGCAAATATGATGATTAACGTTTTTTATTCACTAAAAGTTCAGCAGATATATTTATTCATAGTTGTATCTTTGACCTTTGACCTTGCCCGCAAATACTAAGTTAAAAGTAATTCAGCTTTTTACATCATAATTCTTGGCTACTGTGTCATGAATGGGCTCCATACTTTGTAGGTATACGTGAAGTCCATACTTCGTAGGTATGAGGTGAGCAGGGATATGCGTGAAGTCCATACTTTGTAGGTATGAGGTGAGCAGGGGTATGAGTGAAGTCAAAACTTTGTAGGCATGAGGTGAGCAGGGGTATGCGTGAAGTCCATACTTCGTAGGTATGAGGTGAGCATGGGTATGCGTGAAGTCAAAACTTTGTAGGTATGAGGTGAGCAGGGGTATGCCTGAAGTCCATACTTCGTAGGTATGAGGTGAGCATGGGTATGCGTGAAGTCAAAACTTTGTAGGTATGAGGTGAGCAGGGGTATGCGTGAAGTCCATACTTCGTAGGTATGAGGTGAGCAAGGGTATGCGTGAAGTCCATACTTCGTAGGTATTAGGTGAGCATGGGTATGTGTGAAGTCCATACTTCGTAGGCATGAGGTGAGCAGGGGTATGCCTGAAGTCAAAACTTGGAGTGTATATAAATGTATCTTTTTTGCTATTTTTCACCCGCCATTATCATATTGTGGGCTGTTTGCTCGTCATCTGCAGTCCGTTGTATCTCAGAAAGTATTGGAGGGATCTTTCTCAATCTTCACATGTAGGTTCCCTATAGTCCCTAACTATGTATACTATACTCAATATTTTAAAAAGATATAATAAAAAAAAGTTATTTCAAATAGAGATTGTTAGGCAATTTGACAATACAGAAATTGGAGTTTCTTTGGCAGTAAGACAGCTACTAATCACGTTGTTAGTAAGGCATAGAGATTCTGTCTGCTCCTCTGCTTCTGTTAATCTCGAACTGATTGATTGGTCATGGCAATCGTTTGTATGATGAGCATCCATTGAGGTACATTTATATCTCTATGTTGTTGTCCAGAATCGTCTGGTGTCACATCACGTAAGATTACAGATTTATATGATCACTGCTAGCTGGTCCCCGAGTCTTTTAAATCTAGTTTAAAGTTTTGCCACTGCTTTGCAGTTTTCACATTAGTTCTGATTGGTAAGAAGTTAAAAGTGCTCAGCAGGCTGGAGAAATGCATCAACACCAGTTTGAGGAATGCTACAAATCATGGTTGTTGACATTTAACGGCAGTTCAGAAACGACATATTTTCAAGAATTTAAACATAGACAGAAAATACAATTGCTTGCAGCACCATGCAAGTATTGCAGAGAGGAAATGATGTCTGATTTAACTTTATAATCACAAGCGTTTTGACTTATGGTCCCTGGTTAAGTAACTACGCCCACTTGTGTAACTCCGGGGATTACTAGAGAGGAAGAGGCATGGGAAATCTGTTCCATCAGGGTTATAATTATGTTTTGTACTAATATAAAACCTAATGCTTCACATAAAACACTGACCCAGACCAGGAAACCGTTTCAATCATTTCAGGAAACCAATGACGATAGATGCCAAAGAATTTGATTTTTGTCAATAAATCCCTAGCGTTGGGCAGGATGAGGATGTGGGAAAATTTGTAGTGCATGCAACATGCAGGATTTTTATTCCAGCCCATTACCTTTCAGTCTACAATAGCCTGCTGAAGTGTGATGAAAAACGCTTCATTTTCAGGACCTCATATTAATCATACCTACATGTGGACAGTCCCAGAGTCTGTTGATTTAAACTTTTACGAGTGAATCGTTTGGGTCTGATCACTGAGTTAATGAATCAATATGGTCGTTACCGCGATCAATATTTCATCTGAACATCAAAGTTTAGTTAATAAACACATAAATAAATTGTGTGTATATCCGTCAGAGAAGTAACAACACTCAACAGTGACACTCTGGGTTATTCTTTTGGATGGAAATGATAGATTTTCAATTATTGTACAAATCATTTAGCAAATTGAAAGGATGAAAACGTTAAAATTAGGTTTCTGAAATCAGGACTCTTCCTCCAAATAAACTGTAAGAGCAGGTTAATTACTTGATGGGGTTATATACCTTAAATATTGCAGAGATTAATGCAGTATAATTTGAACATTTGAACACTTTCCAGGTTCATTTTTACAGGATTTTGGAATCGGAAACTTTGTTTGAATAAAAAAAAATGTCCTTTGAATTCCAGTTTTCAATCAAATGTGGCAGTGCATGAGTTACATAATTTAACTTGATCAATGTTTGCTGATATGACTAGGGCTGATTGGTCTGATACGCTGTACCGTTACGACGTACACATTTATATGACGCAAGTACATACATAGTAGTTAGCGTGTGTGTACATGACAGTTCTGGGTACTCCAGCAGTCCAGTGACGCCTACTCTTCTATCATCTCTTCTCTCCTAACACAATTAAAATTTAATTTTTATACAAACTTTATGTCACGAGGGCTGTTGAGGAGACATTTGGTCCCCATAATCGTATCACTTGCTGTCAGTTTTAAAACACATGCTATCATGTAAGCTTACAAGAAATGCAAATTGTGTAATATTTGCAGTCATTTATTCCCCTAATGGGAGGTAATTGTCGGCCTTGAAACTTTGGTATGACTGTTTGCATGTATGTGTATATACATCTGGTCAGCATCTTGTGGCTCCATTTGCATGAGGATGTTCTAACATCTGGTCGCTGTCTCCAGTAAATGTTGACTTGACATGACCATTGCGGTATGTATGACCACTGCCGTATGTAAACACTTCTCTAACTTCACACATGCTACTATGTCACTTATTCTGAACGAAAGGCAAGTCTTGTCTTCAACTTCATAAGACACAGAACATTCAGCTGAATAACGTTACACAGAACTTTCAGCTGAATAACGTTACACAGAACTTTCAGCTTAATAACGTTACACAGAACTTTCAGCTGAATAACGTTACACAGAACTTTCAGCTGAATAACATTACACAGAACATTCAGCTGAATTTATACACAACAAAACAAAAGTAATTATAGTTCCAGAAAATTTATTAAAGGTTGGAAACTAGTGACTTGTTCAGTTATGAAAAAATTAAGATTATTATTTTGGCATTCTTGGGGGCTGCTCATAAGTAATTTAAACTACTCAACATAATATGACCTAAAACAAACAAAGTACTTTACATACAAGATACATATTAATACTAACTCATCGAGCGATCTCGACACAAGGCAGGCGACCCTGCTGTGTAAGACAGAAAAAGACATGTGGCCTAGCGAGCGATCCCACTAGGCGTGTGAATATCAGCAAGCGTGAGTGTAAGTACATGGCTCAGGAGTAACCCCACTCGCAGGTATTTAAGGCAATACGTGACTAACAGGGGGCTACGTCTGCAGGTACAAAGACTCACTCTTGTACAGACAAAAGAGGTGGAGTAGTCCACCAGATACAGTAGCCATTTGAGCGATCTCAAATGCATNCGTTACACAGAACTTTCAGCTGAATAACGTTACACAGAACTTTCAGCTGAATAACGTTACACAGAACTTTCAGCTGAATAACATTACACAGAACATTCTGCAGAATAACATTACACAGAACATTCCGCAGAATAACATTACACAGAACTTTCAGCTGAATAAGTTGTTACACAGAACATTCCGCTGAATAACGTTACACAGAACATTCAGCTGAATAACGTTACACAGAACATTCAGCTGAATAACGTTATACAGAACTTTCAGCTGAATAACGTTACACAAAACTTTCAGCTGAATAATGTTACACAGAACATTCAGCTGAATAGCCCTTGGAATTCAGTTCCTAAAATGGAAAACACCTATGTCTATTTTTGAATTGGTAACATGATCGTTATATTGACAGGATTTTATACACCTCCTTATAGATTCCTGAACCTATCATAAGTAACTCTTTTTTTTTTTTTTTTATCTATAAAGGAAATTCTAAAACTCACAAAAGTGTTCCAAAATATCTGTAAACAAAAATTTTAATATTTCCCCTCCGTTATTGTAATTATAAATACATATATATATGTTTATCCTGACATAAGCTAAGGAGACGAATATGCTATCACTGACTGAAAGTAGGAGGTGGACTTACTACGAAACAGAGATTGTGTTTAGTTTGCATTTCTAAAGAACTGACATTGACAGGAGTAGGCTTGTTAAATACAATACTGTAAAATCATAAATTTTCGTGGGACATTAAATTTCGTTTATTTCGTTGATAACAAAAATCCACGAAATTAAATTCCCATGAAAACATAAAGTTGGTATGATATAGATAGGGGAAAATCAGAAATCAGAAATCAGCGTAATATAAATGTCCTTGAAACAGGCTAGTATATGAAAACCATGAAATTTTAACCCCACGAAAATAAATGATTCTACACTAGCTAGTGTTTTGTTACTTTGTTACTGCATGATGTCAAACACAGCTAGGTCTTGGTTATATTTCAAGAATTGACAGTCATAGAAATATATATCAGGAGGTAGAGCCAGCGACAGAAATCATTAAGTATATCTCAGTGTGACAAGCCATCTTAATGGACCATCTGATTACAACACCATACTAAATGTCCATTCATCATGACGTTGTAATAACGTACTGAGTCAGTGAATTGTTGAAGTTATTTAAGGGATGTTGGTATACAAAACTTGTGTTAAATTTAACATGAAAACTTCAACTGCTTAAACAATAAAAACTTAATTTGTTCCTAAAACTAAAGTTACACTATGTACCCAAATATCTGTAGTTAAACTGAAGTTGGTCATCCCTCAATGATATTTCTGTGTGAAGCATTCATTAAAATTCTTTAATTTTCAAACTAATGTCAAATGACCATGAAAATTCAATTAAAACGTATGGCTGTCCGTATTACTTCTCAAACGAGAGTACAGTCGAACCTCGCTATCTCGAACTCTTTTAACTCGAAGACCCCGTTTATCTCGAAGTATCTCTCCGGTCCCGGCCAAATCTTTTCTTTATCTTAGTAAATAAAACTCTGATAATTCGAACCCTGAAAAGTCGAAAAAACTCGGATACCTCAAAGTAAAATATTGGTTTCAATAGCGTCAATCCAACGTAGTATCCAAATTTCATTTTGCCATTTGTTAATTCTTTGATACAAATAAAACGCAAAAGTACGACATTTCGGCATTCCGTGTTTATGAACATCTTTCGTAAGTAGACTAGCATGAAATCAGTAAAAAAGAATTTACGATAAAGCTTAGGACTGTAAAATTTACGGACTGTCAAAACCATGTTATTCATAATAAAAAACAAACTGCATCAAAGTTGATCAACAGTAATCTGTACTTACTGCGAGTCCGTTTAATGATTTGTACACCTAAACAGACGACAGTGCAAACCGGAAAATTAGTCACAAAGCGTGGTCATGCATAAAAGAGTTCGACAGTTAAAATCACAACCTAGGACAGCTTTACGGGTTCATGTTTTTACAGGAGCCAGTATGGCTTTGAAAGTCGATCGAGAGATTTCAGAACAAAACGATCAATTAATTGCTGTTGATTACATCGAGTTGAGGAGGTGTCATATTTGGCTTTAATGAATCAATGTGTCACATGTACGATATAATTTGTTTGTGTGTTTTCATTTACAGAATCAACTATGCCTACGCTCCATTACAGTGATTTGTTTTAGACTTGCACACTTTCATTTCCGCATTGTAAACTACGAGATCAGAGACAGCGGGATAGTTCGGTTTGAAATGTAACACTTCAGAAGTAAAACTTGACGGACTTACAAATACAAATGCAGACCTGGAAAGATTTGCCTAGATCTATACTAGCCAAAAACAACATTTAATCACTAGGCCCCGTCCATATTTAATAACGAATTCACAAAATGGTCCAACCGTTTTGATCGCGTTTAAAAACGAAAGTACGTTTTTCTGAAATAACTTATTTATTTGTGTAAGTGTGTTTATTGTAAAATTACATAGCTGTATTTGTTATATTGATTACGTATATCATTTATCGATTGATTAAAAGCATTAACTATTAATAAAACCAACAACTGCTAGTGCTATGTCCCAACAGCAAATTTCATACCAAATCTATGAACCCGCATAACTCCAATACTCCGATAACTCAAAGTTTTCCCACGACCCTGTCGACTTCGAGATAACGAGGTTCGACTGTATCTTAAAATATGGGCCCTAAAGTTTCCATGTTTCAGAAAAAATGACCTTGAGCTTCAAAAATATGCAATATATTTGCATTATTAAAACAAATTCCTTCATCAAATATTTATTCTAAAAGCATTTTAAGGACACAATGAACATATCCAGTAAATAATTAAGTTCAATTAAATCAATTAGGTTGTCCTGGGAATGAATAATACAATTTACATCGATTTTTCTGGACAAGAACAAAATTTAACGTAATGATTAAATGTCAAGACGAACATTTTTTTTTTTTTTAAATGGAATTGTGTGCAAGCTGGATAATTTGCACATTATATGCACATCATTGAATAATGATTTCAGCAAAATGAAGAATAAGGAATATGCATGAATATATTGCAATTTTATGCTGTAAAATCAGCAGTGTTATGGACCATGATGTCAAGGGTGGGTCTAATGTGAATTGTATTTTATTGTATTGATAAAACATTTCACTAAGATAATGTAATAGCTGTAATAAGTCTATCATACCTGTGTGTGTATAACATAATTGTCCAGGGTAAGAAAGGTTGTAACATATTTCTATTGTACACTCATTTCCTGTGCGTGATGTCACATTGGGAAAACAATGGCTGTGATGCAGAAATTGTCACCCTTTTGGGGGGTTTCTGAGTTAATTGTAATGACTGGAATGAACGAAAAATATTTTGTTCATGCCCAGGGGTGTAGGATGAAGAAATTCCATCCTCAGGATTTTCAGATTGGAGCAGAATCTTGTGTTTTACCAAATTTAAAAACCCTTTGGTATAATTTCCCTATCCTATATACACCCCTGGGCATGACAGAGTCTTAAAGCCTTGGACTGCAGTAACCAGGTTAGGTAACCTAATATATTGATTATGTTACTGCCTTGTAGACTTAATAATGTAATTATTTTAAAATTCTTTCTTGACTTAGTTTTTGATTCCAATCAAAATTTAAATGAACAATAACAAACAGGAAGAATTCATACAAACAAAATAGCTTTCAACATTTGTAGACAGGGTTATTTTACTCAGGTGGTAGTTTTATCAAATGTATATGATTACGTAAGCAGATAGGCAGTATAGCATCATTATAACAACATTTGGTTATATATTATTGTAACCTAATACTGGACATGAATTTTTGCATGTGAAATGTACATGTACTTTTATATTGATATTTACAAAATGAATTTGAATGTAGAGTATGGACTGCAGTGTTTGATTTCGTATCTAGATTGAAGTTAAATTGCTTTTGCTTTTAAACAATTACCTTATAATGCACGGTATGTTTGAAGCAGAACTGCGCTTGGTTGTTTGTAACAACTAGGTAGCTCGATTGGTAAAGCATTTGTCTAGAGTTCAGAAGGTCCTAGGTTCAAATCCCAATCTGGCCTTGCATTTCTCTGGGTACTTTGGTTTTCCTCCACCACCAAAATTTGGTACGTCCTTAAACACCAAAGCTGTTGATAGAACGTAAAATACAAACAAACATTTGAGCAGGTTAATTGAAGTGTTCGTGGTTTAATGGAGCGCTGTGTGTGACCTTGTGTTGACCTTGAGGGTGTGTTGGAGCTATTTGGTGTAGGGTGGGTCAATGATGGACAGCAGCACCTTACATAAATACATCAACAGATTACAGTGAAAATACGTCAGCAGGTTCATATGGAAGAGGAACCAGAAGCAAAAACTGCTTTCTGGCTTTACCGATAGTATCAAGCAGCACCACCTGGTGGCAAAAGATGGCATATGTCAAGAACATGCTTGCATAAAGAACACCAACTTGTTAATTTGTTAAATGTTGGCAATTAGGGATTCTTTATTGATACCTTGTCACTCTTCAGTACCGTATATTGCTGTAGGAGGGGTGTAAGGGGAAGGTACCTCCCAAAATGATGCTCACATGTGATCCCATCGACATGAATACTGGTATCAAACTCACTTGATATCCTGATTTCAATTGAGAAAAGCTGTAAGTTTCAGTGGCAGAGAATCTGTACACTTAATGACCTATTGGGTGGGTGTTTTCATAGCAACAAAATTGGCAATTATTATGGTTGCTCCCTGATTTATTAATAATTCAATGACAGAAATGTGCTGCAAAATATCTCAAGAAATAATTTGTTGCCCATTTCACATTATTTTGGCACATGAAATTTGTATTTTTTATATAATTATTAAAAACTATCATCATCTCAAAGCAAATACACTCCCATCTTACATCCATTAACAGCGTTATGGTGGAGCTTGTTTATTGCCGATCTCAGTTCAAAGTGCTCACTGAGAACCAACAGTTACAGCATTAATTGGGCTTATTTAACTGTCCGTATATAGTGCTCACAGCTTTCTCTTTAGTGCTTTGAGATCATGCATGTCTCACTAAAATATCTGTGAAATGATTTCTCCCTTGTGCTTTGAGATCATACAGGGATCACTAAAATATCTGTGAAATGATTTCTCCCTGGTGCTGTGAAATCATACAGGGATCACTAAAATATCTATGAAATGATTTCTGCCTGGTGCTGTGAGATCATACAGGGATCACTGAAATATCTCTGAAATGATTTCTCCCTGGTGCTGTGAGATCATACAGAGATCACTGAAATATCTGTGAAATGATTTCCCCCTGGTGCTGTGAGATCATACAGGGATCACTGAAATATCTGTGAAACATACAGGGATCATTAAAATATCTGTGAAATGATTTCTCCCTGGTGCTGTGAGATCATACAGAGATCACTGAAATATCTGTGAAATGATTTCCCCCTGGTGCTGTGAGATCATACAGGGATCACTAAAATATCTGTGAAACATACAGGGATCACTGAAATATCTGTGAAACATACAGGGATCACTAAAATATCTGTGAAATGATTTCTCCCTGGTGCTTTGAGATCATACAGGGATCACTGAAATATCTGTGAAATGATTTATCTCTGGTGCTTTGAGATCATACAGGGATCACTGAAACATCTGAATGATTCCTACCAGCTGTCAAACTGAATAAACTATTCCCCAGTCAACATGAGACGTTGATGTTGTGATCCGTTTACCGTGGTGATGAGAGAAAGGGGTTGCTTTACTTTATCAATTGAGTTTGTGGTGATTCCGGCTCCCTGACACATTGTTTTATGTGCAGTAAACTATCATTACTGTTCAACGCTTAGTCGGCCTTTTTAAAACGGAGCTTGATGTCAAAGGATATAATTAATATAACAATGTAAAAACAAAACAATTCAAAGTGAAGCCAGAGTTTTCAAGGCCATAACATAACTGTACATAATTAGGAAAATTTGCCTGATTTGAAAATATACTGTCGATATACCACAGCTTTCTTGAAGCCATCAAATGATTCTGGAAGTATGATTAGGCACAACATTAAAAACGAGGCACCTTTATTAGTTATGGAAAGGGGTTCACTGGAATATAGAGATATCTTACTGAGTTTTATCTTTGACAACTTTAATTGAGATATTGTGTAAAATTGGAAATTTAAATGCAGTGGTAATTCTTAATTACTTTGTTAGTGTAAATTTACATGTGCATCATTAATGCAATATAAAATACATGTGACCTCAGCATTGTTAACTTAACAATATCCATACCACATATTATTCTTATTTTTCGTGAAATTATAATAATGTATACATTGTTTTCATGTCATTTCAGGACCATGTACAAGAAACAGTTTTAAGAACAACAACTGTAAGTAGTATGTCCTTGAGGTTATGTCATCATGTTCGATTCTGTAATTGGTATACAGGAAAGAAAAGAGTCTTGATCGTGATTCGGTTGTACAAATTGTAGTGTACACCAAAGATATATAAGATGTCAGATTTGTACAAATTGTAGTGTACACTACAGATATAAGATGTCAGCTTTGTACAAATTGTAGTGTACACTACAGATATAAGCCATCAGATTTGTACTAATTGTAGTGTACACTACCGATATAAGATGTCAGATTTGAACAAATTGTAGTGTACACTACAGATATAAGATGTCAGATTTGTCCTAATGGTAGTGTACACTACCGATATAAGATGTCGGATTTTTACAAATTGTAGCCGACACTACAGATATAAGATGTAAGATTTGTTCAAATTGTAGTGTACACTACAGATATAAGACGTCAGATTTGTACTAATTGTAGTGTACACTACAGATGGTTGTACAAATTGTAGTGTACACCAAAGATATATAAGATGTCAGATTTGTACAAATTGTATTGTACACTACAGATATAAGACGTCAGATTTGTACAAATTGTAGTGTACACTACTGATATAAGATGTCAGATTTGTACAAATTGTATTGTACACTACAGATATAAGACGTCAGATTTGTACTAATTGTAGTGTACACTACCGATATAAGATGTCAGATTTGTCCTAATTGTAGTGTTCACTACCGATATAAGATGTCAGATTTGTACAAATTGTAGCCGACACTGCAGATATAAGATGTCAGATTTGTACTAATGGTAGTGTATACTACCGATATAAGATGTCGGATTTGTACAAATTGTAGCCGACACTACAGATAGAAGATGTCAGATTTGTACTAATTGTAGCCGATACTACAGGTATAAGACGTCAGATTTGTACTTCTAGAACAGTAAGGTTAGTTGTACAAATTGTAGTGTACACTACAGATATAGGACATCAGATTTGTACAAATTGTAGCCGACACTGCAGATATAAGATGTCAGATTTGTACTAATTGGAGCCGACACTACAGGTATAAGACGTCAGATTTGTACTTCTAGAACAGTAAGGTTAGTTGTACAAATTGTAGTGTACACTACAGATATAGGACATCAGATTTGTACAAATTGTAGCCGACACTGCAGATATAAGATGTCAGATTTGTACTAATTGTAGCCGACACTACAGGTATCAGACGTCAGATTTGTACTTCTAGAACAGTAAGGTTAGTTGTACAAATTGTAGTGTACACTACAGATATAAGATGTCAGATTTGTACAAGTTGTAGCCGACACTACAGATATAAGACGTCAGATTTGTACAAATTGTATTGTACACTACAGATATAAGATTTCAGATTTGTCCAAATTGTAGCCGACACTACAGATATAAGATCTCAGATTTGTACTAATTGTAGTGTTCACTACAGATATAAGATGTCAGATTTGTACTAATTGGAGCCGACACTACAGGTATAAGACGTCAGATTTGTACTTCTAGAACAGTAAGGTTAGTTGTACAAATTGTAGTGTACACTACAGATATAGGACATCAGATTTGTACAAATTGTAGCCGACACTACAGATAGAAGATGTCAGATTTGTACTAATTGTAGCCGACACTACAGGTATAAGACGTCAGATTTGTACTTCTAGAACAGTAAGGTTAGTTGTACAAATTGTAGTGTACACTACAGATATAAGATGTCAGATTTGTACTAATGGTAGTGTACACTACCGATATAAGATGTCGGATTTGTACAAATTGTAGCCGACACTACAGATATAAGATGTCAGATTTGTACTAATTGTAGCCGACACTACAGGTATAAGACGTCAGATTTGTACTTCTAGAACAGTAAGGTTAGAACTGCCAATTAAACAGCCGTTAAAGATTTTCTTTGTTTCAAAGGTATAGATCAGAGGTTATTAAAGATGAAGATAAATGGCTACAGTACTACAGTATTAACCAGGATGGGTTTAAACACATTTAATTAAATATCATTGAAGCTCGGGGGAAACTCCTGACACTTATGGTGTTTACATGGGTTTACATGTACTCCGTCTTCCTTTGAAATGAGAAAAAATTGGAATACGTCTGCAGATTCAGCAGTGAAACAGTATTTGAAGTATTATTAGTTATCACAATCAACATATAAATATTTGAACAAAACTATAGTTCACAGATCTAACAGTAGAAATATCAATAAATTCAGTCGCGAGTAAAATATAGTTCAATAGAACAATTTTCCCTTGTGAGTTACGGATACTGTTAGGCTCAGATATACTGTTGTGATGTCTATATTCAGCTGGAAACACTTTATATAGAGTCATTAGTTTATCATCTGAAAAGGTAATTGTCTGGAGTTGTGAGGATTGAAGAGATTGCTGTTGTAAATTTGATTTTTCACTTCAATCACATTTGTTTTGTGGCTATACATCCATTATACACTTACCTAAATACACCTGACGGGGTTAAATTATAATAAAGACAATCAGGTTTGACATCACTGCACATTGCCCTTACCAACCCCTCGGCCCCCTTCAAACCTAACTCCCCTACACCGCCCCTATTACAGCCCCTATTACAGCCCCTACACAGCCACTACACCACCCCTACACAGCCCCTACACTGCCCCTACACAGCCCCTACACCGCCCCTATTACAGCCCCTATTACAGCCCGTACACCGCCCCTATTACAGCCCCTATTTCAGCCCCTACACCGCTCCTACACAGCCCCTATTACAGCCCGTACACCGCCCCTATTACAGCCCCTATTTCAGCCCCTACACCGCCCCTACACAGCCCCTACACAGCCCCAACACAGCCCCTATTACAGCCCCTATTACAGCCCGTACACCGCCCCTATTACAGCCCCTACACCGCCCCTACACCGCCCCTACACCGCCCGTACACCGCCCCTACACCGCCCTTACACCGCCCGTACACCGCCCCTACACCGCCCGTACACCACCCCTACACCGCCCCTACACCGCCCCTATTTCAGCCCCTATTACAGCCCCCTATCTACCACTTTCATCCTTCACCTTAACGTAGAGAAGTCGGATGATCTTTTGATCCAGGAAGCAGGGAGGAGCCTTTTTTCACCTGATCAGTAATGATTTGTGCCTTTGATGTGGATCATCACACTGCTAAAGACCTACCCAGGGATCGCCAGACCTGAATTATTCAGGAGAGATTTAGCCTTTATGTTTATATAGATGCCACACTGTCTGTATTGGTATGGGGGATTGCCACAGAATACATTCACATGGTTGTTAGTGAAGCTGTAGTGTTCCTATTTGATTTACATGAATACAGCTTAATTCAGTCCCCTCTGTGTTGAATTAGAAATCGAAGGGATATAAGTATCTACATTGAGTACAGATCGTTCGACAACAATACGTTAAATGTGGGCTTTGTTTTAGTCAATCGCATGCTTTTAAGGTGCTACTATAGCCAAAACAATACAGTAAACATCAGCAATACAGTACATATAGTTTACAATTGAAAGGTGCACAAGAATTGAGGACACATTTAAAAAGTACACAAGAATGGAAGACACATTTGAAAAAAATACACAAGAACTGGTGACATATTAAAAAAATACACAAGAATTGATGACATTTTTGAAAGGTATACAAAAGTTGATGACACATGAATTGTAAAAACATGTACTTTGCAAAGTGAAGTTATTCAAACCCAGTAAAATTTGTTAAGTCACTTTATCTTTTGTATATCAAGAAGAATACATCCAAGTTTAAAAAAAAGAAGCTCTGAGGCGGAGCAGTTTTTTGCAATTATAACTTTGCTGTAAAGCCATTCTTTAACCTTTTAGGTCACCTGAGCTTTGCTTAAGTAACCTATTCTAATTGCTTTCCATCCATCGTCGTCCGTCGTGCGCAAACTTTTTACATTTTTTTTAACTTCTCAAGAACAATTAAGTGGATGGATTTTTTTCAAAATTGTAAAATTGGGATTCCTACCCCACTCCCTGGAGCCAGGGCAAGGGCCCCAAAGGGAAAATTAACCAATATTTCAAAAATCTTCTTCTCCAGCCTCAGAGGTTACTACAGTCATTTTCTCTGCATGGAAAGAAAGATCATCAGGGGCTTTATTTAAATTGTTAATTTCAGGACCCCCGAGCTATCCGTTCTCCCTTGGGGAGGGGGTAAAGTTTACTACAGTTTATATAGGGAAATAACACTTTTGGTTAAATTTTATCCATTTTCAACAGAAAATTACTCGAACTTAGAGTCATCGTTAGTGAATGAGGGTATTACATTGTAAAATTGGGATTCCTGCCCCATCTTCAGGGGCTAGGGCAATATTTTCAAATTCTTATCCTTTGATGACATGACAAGTATTGTATTTCACTTAGTGTACATGCTGATTTCCACATCACATCTAAACAATAAAATAAAGCTACCAGTACCTATGATATAACTCCGGTGACAGCTAAGGCCCTTGGGCCTCTTGTTTTATGCCTGTTGCCACTAACCAATAGAACAGTATTTTATCTTGAAACCTGAATAAAACTTAATTCTGAAATGAATTGATGGATTAATTAGCATACGCTGAAGCAGGCGAACATTTGATATTATGGAAATCAGTTACCACTACCTGGTATGCCATGCCGAATTGCCCGTTGATGTGCTCAAATACACTGCCATACTAGTCATAGATTTTATCAATAACACAAATTACAAACACTTTTTTCTCCATTTTTCATTTCGATCTAATTTTGAAATTGTCAGAAACATAACGATAACATTATACATTGATTAAGTATGGTAAATGTTGGAGATTATGCATGCTTGTGTATTGACAAATCTGAGAGTGGGTTTATTGTTGGGTGTTCGATGTCATGCTTCAATGACTCTGTGCATACAGCGAATTCGGTCAGATATGTACCGTCCAGGAAATGTGTTAATGGTCCTTCAATTATAGGGCTGTGGATTTAGGCTGATAAAAAATCAGCGCCATCAATATCATCGAAAATGAGTCATTGTAATCATGTAAGTGTACTGAAAAGTGAGTGAGTGGAAAAAACGCTCCAGCTGTATTACCTGTACCATAAGGCTATTGTGTTCGCAGGAGATTATACCTCGAATTAGCAATGAGTTTGATAAAGAGTTCAAAACCTGCCCGTTATTCAGGCTCCATAAATCGGTAGAAGGCTGATACCGATCTCATTATGTCATTGGCTTGTGGAGATTAGATATTGCAGTAATAAAATGTTACCATTAAAATGTGTGATTATGATTCAATAGGCAGGTGACACCAGAGCATCGTCTGTCCGCACTCTAGTGCTAGGTGACAAAGGTACAGAGTTACAGAAACACGTCTGTCCACACTCTAGTGCTAGGTGACAAAGGTACAGAGTTACACAAACACTTCTGTCCACACTCTAGTGCTAGGTGACAAAGGTCCAGAGTTACAGAAACCCTTCTGTCCGCACTCTAGTGCTAGGTGACAAAGGGACAGAGCTACAGAAACACTTCTGTCCACACTCTAGTGCTAGGTGACAAAGGTCCAGAGTTACAGAAACCCTTCTGTCCGCACTCTAGTGCTAGGTGACAAAGGGACAGAGCTACAGAAACACGTCTGTCCACACTCTAGTGCTAGGTGACAAAGGTCCAGAGTTACAGAAACCCTTCTGTCCGCACTCTAGTGCTAGGTGACAAAGGGACAGAGCTACAGAAACACTTCTGTCCACACTCTAGTGCTAGGTGAAAAAGGTACAGAGTTACAGAAACTCTTCTGTCCGCACTCTAGTGCTAGGTGACAAAGGTACAGAGCTACAGAAACACGTCTGTCCTCACTCTAGTGCTAGGTGACAAAGGTACAGAGTTACAGAAACATGTCTGTCCACACTCTAGTGCTAGGTGACAAAGGTACAGAGCTACAGAAACACTTCAAACTAGTGGATATCAGTGGGACCTATTTTCCATTATGGATGTATCTGGCAAACAAGTGCTAAGAAAATGTTAAAACAAAGTAATAAATGACCATGTTGTGTTAATCTTTGTCAAATAAAGGAAATACTCTTTGTAACTCTCAATATAAATTGACTCGTCATCTCTTTGTTACTCTCCATAGGAATTGACTCTTTGTTACTCTCCGTAGGAATTGACTCTTTGTTACTTTCCGTAGGAATTGACTCTTTGTTACTCTCCGTAGGAATAGACTCTTTGTTACTCTCCGTAGGAATTGACTCTTTGTTACTCTCCATAGGAATAGACTCTTTGTTACTCTCCATAGGAATTGACTCCTTGTTACTCTCCGTAGGAATTGACTCTTTGTTACTCTCCGTAGGAATAGACTCTTTGTTACTCTCCATAGGAATTGACTCTTTGTTACTCTCTGTAGGAATTGACTCTTTGTTACTCTCTGTAGGAATAGACTCTTTGTTACTCTTTGTAGGAATTGACTCTTTGTTACTCTCCGTAGGAATTGACTCTTTGTTACTCTCCATAGGAAAAGACTCTTTGTTACTCTCCATAGAAATTGACACTTTGTTACTCTCCATTGGAATTGACTCTTTGTTACTCGATCTCCGTAGGAATTGACTCTTTGTTACTCGATCTCCGTAGGAATTGACTCTTTGTTACTCTCCGTAGGAATTGACTCTTTGTTACTCTCCGTAGGAATTGACGCTTTGTTACTCTCCGTAGGAATTGACTCTTTGTTACTCTCCGTAGGAATTGACTCTTTGTTACTCTCCGTAGGAATTGACTCTTTGTTTCTCTATTTAGAAAGTGATTATTAGTTGTTCTCTGTAGAAAGTAAATATTACCTGTCAGCGTCAGAAGTAACCCTTTGTTTCTCATGGCAGGAACTGTTTAATTTGTTTATTTAAAAAGAAAAATACAAGGACTTAAAACATGATACATTATAAGGTAATGACTGACAACACCCTGTGTATTTGTTAAAGGAATATCTCACTGCTGTTACAGTAATGTAGTGCAGGAAGTGCATACACATTAAGTTGATACGGTTGTTTTGCCCCAGAACCTGAATTAATCTGAGCTCTCTGTTGCCAAAATTGCTAGATGTTGAAGATAGAAGCTGATTCCTGAGTAAACCAATCGATAATTGCCTTCAGACATATATGGTATTAATGCGCTAGGTTCTGCATCACTAGCACATAAACTGTGTTTATATCCAGGTTGTTAGCCTTCAGACATATATGGTACTAATGCGCTAGGTTCTGCATCACTAGCACATAAACTGTGTTTATATCCAGGTTGTTAGTCCGGCTGCAATCTTACCATCATTATATTAAATAGGAAATCACATGTTATCCCCTGTGGCATACCTTACAGACATCTTGACTGTAGAAAATCTCAAATCCGCAACTGTTTCTCTTTTTGGGTTATAAGCAGAAAGTGGTAAACCAGTTACATATATATATCTCCCTGACAGCCATGTGTAAATAGGTACTGCTTCATTCTTCTTTTAAAGTGTTTATCTTCTCAAACCTTGAAATATTACATCTTTTGGAAGTTTTTAGAGATGTCTGTGATCTAATCTGGTATCAGGTGCAGCATCTATCGTCCATTGCCTGTCGTCTGTTCATTACAAAACCTGAAGGCGGCCAGGCACATTTGAAGCACTTAATTAGTTTCTGTATCATATTTTGCTTTTGTTTGGTTACAAATGAAGAGGTTAATGAACCATAACCACATACACATATTTAAAGTTCTCAAAAAGATTTGCAATGAGAACCTTTAAGACCAGGATGGAGCCCCGGTTAGGAAACATTTGCAATTCTAATTTCAATGAGATTATTTTTTTCCATTTATTGCTCAAATATCCTTGTGAGGGATAATGAAAATACATGCTACCTTTATACATGTTTGAAAAATATTAATGTATCAAAATAGAAACAATAGTTCAATTATAGTATTTTTGTAAACAATATTTCGTTAGTTTGATCTCCATGCTGTTGATTTTTTCTTCTTCACAAAATTGGATGCGATATCTCTTGAATCTATATGTAATTACATATACGCTGACAATGATAGTTCAGTTTACTTATTTCACAAGGTTCAGGTGGATGTACTAATAAGAAAGAATTCGGTATAGAAGAAGGTTGAATGTAATAGGTTTTGAATGTGAATATATATATAGTGGCTCTGTTTATTATAGTATACATAATGCTGATTTGTTACTTCACAAAGTTAAATTGAGTATATCTATGAGATTGAATTTGGTATTGAAGGAAGTTTACTGGCTCTGGGTGAATATAGTGGCTCACAGTAGGGATACTGTTGAATAAGGTTGAATTTGATGGCTGTTGGAAGTGAATGAGGTAGAATGTTAAAGTGTAGCTATTTTGGTACATGTATTTAGTATCACAGCTTCAGAAAGATTTCTGTCTTCAGGGACAATTCAATCTGTAACGTTTAGCTAGATTAAAAGTAGTTGTCGTTGATATAGCACAAGGCTTTATTTGGTACCACTACAAGGCTGTCTGCCCTAGGCACCGAAATCTTGTCTGCACTTTGAGTGTTGTGGTTGAAAGTTCAGCGAGCAATTGGCAGTTTGAGGAAGATATCAAGAGTGTTTGGCCACCATTTCAATGAACCGATCAACCGTTTATGAGTTCTTGGCATCAAATATTGATGTAGCCATGTACTTTTCTCGCCGGCTATGATTAGACGTACCAAAACTTACTGCTTCTGGCTCACATATTGTGCTAACTATTTAGTACTTGAGTTTGTATTTAAAGCAAATTTATCAGATGGGAAATAAAATGTACATGTGAAGCCAGCACTACTTACCAGATGACTAATTTTAGCATTTAATGTCATGTCTATTTGATGGTATATACCGGGTAATATGAAGCTTACTTTGTTTAATTGATGCTTTAAGTATCAAATTTGATGTGGCACAAGTGTTATGACCAGTAAAGCTTGTCAATGATAGAAATGTCACCGATATTTATGACTATTTGAGAGATCACTGGCTTCATTCCTTCAGTCATAACATAGGACTGTAATGCAACTGCAGGATCAACTCTAAACCAGAGTTGTCAGACTTTGCATAAAATAACTATATGATTTGCAGATTACTCAAGTGACCTTTGAACTTTCTTGCTGACACAGTGTTGCTAGATTTTCCTGCCTCGGTTCGTTTAGACATAATCATTTAATAATACACGACTGCCTGTATATTGAAATCTACATGCTGGCGGGACTACGTTGGTGACCACCATAATGTACGCAATGGTCGGCATATCTTGTCTAATTGTGTGTCATTACAGTACTTTCATATCTATCAGAATAGGAATTGTTCAGATCACACACACACAGCAGTTCTGATGTAGGCAAATCAGCCTCTGTGATGCCTATTTGTAGCCCTTCCTCCATTATCAGCAGTAATTTGGGGTTTTATTTGGCAAAATTGACATAATTGTATGGATTTACCGGTCTGTTCGTTTTCTCTATGACCATAGAACCGATGGACTCAGCAGACACCATTAGGAGATCCAGCATGGCGATTTGTTTGGCTAAAGTTGCTCGACATATGCTGGTACTGATGTCACAAAATGTCAAATGAACAAATTGTCAAGACAGTTGTACTACTCAGTGCTGGTCATTTTCTGTATTATTGTGACCTGTACCTAGTTGTAACACACTGGCAGTTTCTCCTTCAGTTGTTATTGAAATAAGCTTCGTAAACAATTCTAGACCCCAGCCAAACCCTAGTCCATTCCATCTGCTAGCTCTATCACCTACTCCCTTGGGTCTCCCACCAATCTACACCCTCAGATACTGCTTCAGCCTTCTACTGCCATAGGGATAGGGTTTTATCCAGAAATCTGTTTAGTCGGAATGAAGTTCACTTGCACTATTTAGTTTGTGTCACTTACGGAACTTAGATGACATGCGTGATGCACTACATGTACTGGTATACTACAATAATGTAAACTCACTGGGAAGGATTCTTTGATTGAGCTTTTCATTGATCGAATTTCATGTTAGAGACAGATTGGTTGGAAATTGACAAAGTTCTTCTCCGAGTCACAATGTCTCCGGGATTCCAAATGAGCCAGCACTTTCCAGACAAAAACAGATTACATGTATCTCAAATCGGTAGCCATTGGTAGAGAAACAATAAAATTGTATTAATTGTGGCTTGGTCATAAAGGTATGTAAATATATATATATACATACATGTGCTGTTTACTTCAGTACAATCGTAATGGAGACAATATATCGATACTAAACAATTTCATGGCAAAAAATATATATAAGAAAAAAAACTGAAGCTATTATAAAAATGTTGATTTCGAGAAAAATGTCAAAGATGTCTCAATTTAATGGTGTTCGGTACCTATGTTATTCTGTCTGCGTCGCAGACGGAATTCTCCATACCATTCAACCTTCTGATGGATCTGTGTTTTGATTAGGTTTATTCGTATGCTGTTGTTCGAATTCCGTAACATTCAATTCTGTGAAGATTATCTGTACGATTTTGTGGTGATATGTATCCACTGTTACAGTTATACGAGTTTTGTCTGGTGCACTCTCCCCTACAGACCACTGGCAGATCAGTTATTGCAAAAAAATAACAAAAAAATGCATCCAAAGATGTATTTCTGTATCTGCTGTGCTCTTATCAGTACCATCGATCCAGCCCCTTGTTATAAATAGTGTGTAGCTAGGAACATCCAAGTATTACATACTTAAAATGTACTTCTGTTATACCCAAATTTAAAATATTGTATATAAAAACAGGGGGGCTATTTTCACATTGGTCAAAGTTAGCTCAATGATCTATTTCCCATTGGTTATCATGTATTGGTGACGTGATTGCATTACAGTTACTTTACTAGGGTTTGTTTGACATGACATTTTGACATTTCTGTTTTTGGATCACAGTGAGGGTACAACTTCTAGGGAAAGCCAGTGTGACATCAATTCCTCGCCTTGAGAACATCCCTCCCTCTCCCCACCTACTCACCCACCTTCAAAATCCTATATTTTCATTTGAGGTAGGCACATTAAAATACAGAAGTTCACAGTAGTTGATTCTAATTTATGAGGAATTTCAAAATTCAAAATTCAAACATTGAAGGGCATACCAAGGTAAAATAACAAAAAAACATATTCATCTCAAATGATCGTAGGGAGATACTTGCCACCCTCCCTATTTAGGAACGAGACTCCTGATTTTGGACCCGTAAATTGAGTGTTTTCAACCAGTGAATTTACTTAGCTGTTCCTATATTCTACGATATTATTATTTAATCTGAAGGACTCAAAACATGTTATTTTAAAGGGTTATTTTGTCTGTAGGGGGGTGCATACACACATTTTATTTATGTTTTAATTTGGGCGTACACAATCTCCCCCATGGAAATTTTGAAAAGTTGGCAAGTATGCGGGAGGGGGAGGGTCCTCGTAAGGGTACAGCTATCACATACACTTGGGGGCCAGAAAGTAAATATTAAGGAGGCTACATGTTAACTCTGTGTCAGATCAGAAGTGGAAGGGATAGTATAATAAGTTATCAAGTCAACAATTAACACCCAATTAGAATGGGGTTCCACATTGTTATACCTCTACCCACAAACCACCTAAAGGTAGGAGGCAATTACCTTTACCTACAAACCACCAGGCTACCCCTAAAGGTAGGAGGCAATGACCTTTACCCACAAACCACCAGGCTACCCCTAAAGGTAGGAGGCAATGACCTTTACCCACAAACCACCAGGCTACCCCTAAAGGTAGGAGGCAATGACCTTTACCCACAAACCACCAGGCTACCCCTAAAGGTAGGAGGCAATGACCTTTACCCACAAACCACCAGGCTACCCCTAAAGGGAAGAGGCAATGATCTTTACCTACAAACCACCAGGCTACCCCTAAAGGTAGGAGGCAATGACCTTTACCCACAAACCACCAGGCTACCCCTAAAGGTAGGAGGCAATGACCTTCTTAGTGAGCTAGTATAACTTCTCATAAGACTATTAACACTCGTAGATAACACAAGAATTAACAACCTATTGACTATCTCCCCTTTGAGAGATGAGGGGAGTAAAGGAGGGAGTGTGTGGGGAATGACCACTTTTAATAATCCACTTGACCATTCTAAATAGTGGGCAGATCTAGATGGTAAGTTTGCTGATAACTTAGTAAGGCCAATGTATACCCCTAAATAGATATGTTTATGTTTGAAGTTAATCTGAAGAAGGAACTGATGTAGGACCTTTTTACTTGGTTTTATTGTAAGTTATTTAACTTTATTTTCTCTTCCATGTGTCAGAAAATGGGCAAACATAGCCATTGACCACTCGGTAGAGAAACAATGAAAGCCTGCTATATAACAGGTCATTATTGTATAAAACACTGATACAGGGGGATTTCTGATTCTGTAGTTATGTAAAAGAAGTGCATTGATTAGGTTGCCTTGCAAGCGTCAGCTGTAGGGAATTTCCCTTTAGCTCAGCGGTAGAGCATCTGGCTGGAGAGCCAAGGGTCGCGGGTTCGAGCCCCAGCGACGGCCCTATCTTTGTCACTTTTCCTCATCCTATTACAGTTATATACAGTCTCATGATTACTTAGTAGACAGGTGGTCTTTATTGACAGGTTTTACTGCATGTTGTTCTATGTGAAATATCTTAAAGGTAAGTTTATTGATGTGGTAGCCATTTCCTTCCTGTATCATTGACTGTTCTAGACAGGAATCAGTATTATCAACACTCAACTGTTACTTTATAATCTTGTGATATTTATATAGAATTCAGACAGAACATATTAAATTTGTGTAGGGTTATAAATATGAATAAATTGAATTTATATAGGGTTCAACTGCATACATGAAATTTGTAAAAGGTTCAACTGAAAACATTAAATTAACATAGGGTTCAAGTGAGTATATTAAAGTTGAAAGTGTTCTATAGGAGTATCACTATGTAATTTGAGTAGGAGTCAACATGCTATTTCTTATAATGCTGGTGCCATTTTATGGCAAGAACAAATAGTGTTACGTACCCATCACTAGTGTCATGATTCATCGTCATCACTTCACCAACTAGATATCTAGTAGATAAAGACATTTGTCATTGTTTATACAAAGGTCAGTGGTGAGAATACCTTGGAGATGTTCTTATATCAGGATCCCAAGGTCAAGGCCAATGTCACTTGCTATTTATAGGTCAACAACAGGGACAAGAAGATATTCAACTTTTTATACTCCTACCATCATCATAAGTGTGACATATATAGGAATTGTCCTGGAATGACCTTCACCAGCTTCCTAAGTATCATATTGGATTAGTTTGAGTCCTTGTAGTTTGAAGGGCATTAACTCCCTATCTGCTACAGGTCTGAGACCACAGCTAACACAATACCCGATATATAATTAGATTTTAACCTCATTTCATTTAAAAAAATCTTATTCAGCAATTTGACAGACATCGTTTTTAATCCAATGATAGGGATTGAATAGCAACTCTGTTATCAAGTCATTTTACAATTACAGAGATCCAGGGGCATTGAAACTTGATTAAATAGCTAGAGGAATGGATTGGCTGATTTATTGTACCTACATGGGTTAAACAATATACTTCAGGGACCAAGTTTTCCTTTTCTTTATCTATGTGTCTAGCACCATTTAGCTCCTTAACTCTCACTCACGCTGAAGGGGAGGGGGGGGGGGGGGGGAGAGAAAAGGAGGAGGAAGAATGTCTTTGACTGCTTTCCAAAGCCGCTCACCACCAATCTCTGATGGTAAATGTGGCAACATTCTTGAGGATTAGAGTGTTGAATTATGATGTATTGCACTGTTTTCGGCTCATGTCAGGAAGTAAAACCAAAAAGAATTCCAAGATTTCTTGTCCAAGCCCTTTAGACCCCTCTGGAGGGGCAGATTTAAAATGAATTGAGGTGAGCTGGTGATGAGACCCAGACAGTTGGTGTAAACGTGTATAATGACATACTAGCTGTCAGGATGTAATGACTTGTTGGTAATGTAAGTATATATATCTTCTGTATTCATACTGATTCACCTGTTCTTAATTAGCAATCAACACTTTTACATCAGTATTGTACCTGATTGTGAATTATCTATTTTTATTATAAACATAGACAATGTACAGAAAATGAAGTTTACTAAAGAATTGGAAACTTATGTATACATTTGTGTATGGTTTCTACTGATATGACAACAGGTGTTTCTACAATGAATAAAGGGTTACACGAGACATGGTGGGCTACCAGTGGGGTTCCGTGCCTTCTGAATCCTGTATACATTGCTTGAATCTTTCTTTATGTATTACCTCTTTCGGTATTCCAGAGCATTTTCAGATAATTCCATAGAGCTTTTTTCAATGGAGAATTTTTATGTAAACCTCTAAATGCTTTACCATTCTTAATTAAAAAGATTATTATTATTACAAATACTGGACTTGTCTTTGGTTTTTCTTTGTTTCCTGTTGTTGCTTTTTCCTCAGTTCCTGTTGTTTGATTTCTTTAATCTGATGTCTCCTCAGTTCCTGTTGTTTGATTTCTTTGTTCTGATGTCTGCTCAGTTCCTGTTGTTTGATTCCTTTGTTCTGATGTCTCCTCAGTTCCTGTTATTTGATTTCTTTGTTCTGATGTCTCCTCAGTTTCCGTTGTTTGGTGTATTTGTTCTGATGTCTCCTCAGTTCCTGTTGTTTGATTTCGTTGTTCTGATGTCTCCTCAGTTCCTGTTGTTTGTTTTTTTTTTCTGATGTCTCTTCAGTTCTTGTTGTTTGATTTCGTTGTTCTGATGTCTCCTCAGTTCCTGTTGTTTGGTGTATTTGTTCTGATGTCTCCTCAGTTCCTGTTGTTTGATTTTTTTTTTCTGATGTCTCCTCAGTTCCTGTTGTTTGATTTCTTTGTTCTGATGTCTCCTCAGTTCCTGTTGTTTGATTTTTTTTTCTGATGTCTCTTCAGTTCTTGTTGTTTGATTTCTTTGTTCTGATGTCTCCTCAGTTTCTGTTGTTTGGTGTATTTGTTCTGATGTCTCCTCAGTTCCTGTTATTTGATTTCTTTGTTCTGATGTCTCCTCAGTTCTTGTTGTTTGATTTCTTTGTTCTGATGTCTCCTCAGGTTCTGTTGTTTGATTTTTTTTTCTGATGTCTCTTCAGTTCTTGTTGTTTGATTTCTTTGTTCTGATGTCTCCTCAGTTCCTGTTGTTTGTTTTTTTTTTCTGATGTCTCTTCAGTTCTTGTTGTTTGATTTCGTTGTTCTGATGTCTCCTCAGTTCCTGTTGTTTGATTCCTTTGTTCTGATGTCTCCTCAGTTCCTGTTGTTTGATTTCTTTGTTCTGATGTCTCCTCAGTTTCCGTTGTTTGGTGTATTTGTTCTGATGTCTCCTCAGTTCCTGTTGTTTGGTGTTTTTTTCTGATGTCTCCTCAGTTCCTGTTGTTTGATTTCTTTGTTCTGATGTCTCTTCAGTTTCTGTTGTTTGGTGTATTTGTTCTGATGTCTCCTCAGTTCCTGTTGTTTGATTCCTTTGTTCTGATGTCTCTTCAGTTTCTGTTGTTTGATTTCTTTGTACTGATGTCTCTTCAGTTCCTGTTGTTTGATTTATTTGAGATGAGATCTGTACTCTACTTAATGTCATCAACACTCACAAAAACCTGTTCGCTACATGTAATATACTTAATCTGGAAGATCACCTATGGTACCTGTACAGGAAATATCAGCACCTACAACACCTGTGGTACCTGTACAGGAAAGGTCAGCACCTACATCACCTGTGGTACGTATACCTGTACAGGAAAGGTCAGCACCTGCATCACCTGTGGTACATATACCTGTACAGGAAAGGTCAGCACCTACATCACCTGTGGTACCTGTACAGGAAAGATCAGCACCTACATCACCTGTGGTATCTGTACAGGAAAGATCAGCACCTACATTACCTGTGGTACCTGTACAGGAAAGGTCAGTACCTGCATCACCTGTGGTACCTGTACAGGAAAGGTCAGCACCTGCATCACCTGTGGTACGTATACCTGTACAGGAAAGGTCAGCACCTTCATCACCTGTGGTATCTGTACAGGAAAGGTCAGTACCTGCATCACCTGTGGTACCTGTACAGGAAAGGTGAGCACCTGCATCACCTGTGGTACCTGTACAGGAAAGGTCAGTACCTGCATCACCTGTAGTACCTGTACAGGAAAGGTCAGCAGCTGCATCACCTGTGGTACCTGTACAGGAAAGCTAAATCGGTCTGTTCTACAAGTTTGATAAAGAAACTTATGTTGGCTAGAGCTTGAAGAACAGTTCTGTGACAGAAACACAAAATGTTTATTATTTCCAAACCTGATTTATTGTTTTTTCTGTGTGTTGTACCAGACAGATTTCTACAAAAAAAACACCAGAGTAACTTATACCTGGAAAGATATAGCTAACACATACAATTTGACATACTGACAAATAAATCTGACAATACGTCGAGCCTAGATTGACGTGTCTGAGACCAGAACTAAGCCTTTCCTTGACCTAATGATGCTACAAAAACTGAGAATGACCTTCAGCAAAGTAACCTCCTCGTCAACTTTTACAATTGTATCCACACAAAAATACCCTTTGCTGTCAATGTCTACAACACTCATAGATTATTTTATTTTTTTCTCCTATCGTGTTTACATAAGGACCATTTGGAGACTCGACTGCAACACAAAGAGATCCCTGGTGCACACTTGTGTTTCTATGAAGACAATTTATACATCACATTTCTGATGTGATTGTTCTTTATATAACAACATACAGCACTTCAGGTTTTGTATTATCCGAGGTCTGACTTTGTTGATGCTGGTTTTTCATTATCTGTATTCTCAAGTACAGCTCATTGAGCCTCATTCCAGATAAAATGTATCAACCAAGTGATAGAATCGTTCTTATCTTTGTCTCAAAACATTATTAAGTCTTATGTAAGAAAAGTAATATCAGAAAATTTGATGAACAATTTTCTTTCCTGATGGCTAGTGGTCTGATAGACTTTCCAAAGTCTGTCGTCAGTAGGCAGAGTCAACCTCATGTTAATACAGATCTGTCTTCATCAGCTGGATATTAACTCATTCACCCATGAAATTTCATAATGAACTATTCAAACCTTTGAGTCGGAAGAGTTCAAATGTGTCTTCAGGGGTGAATGAGTTTTGGGCTAGGTTTGCACTCTGTCCGTCCATCTGTACATTCTTCATTGCAAACTTCTCCATGTCAAAGTTAAAACTAAAAAATCAACCTGGGTAATTGAAAAATTGCTCAACAAAATAAAACTCACAAAAAGCACTATTCAATCTGGAAGAACTTTTGATAAGACAGTCATTCTTCTATGTCAGTGTGTCAGGGCCCAGGTGTAAGGTATTACAAATGACTTCTCCAGTTATAGGTGAGGTAAATGATCCAACATGTGGTTACAACACCGCAGAAAACTACTCTCACTCGTACTTAAAAACTCATTTTATAAATAGATAAAACATGGTATGATTTTGTATGGAAATATAGGAAAGATGAACTAAGGACATTTTTCCAGCAACTTTTGAAGCTGCGGGTATTTGTGATGATTTCACACACATACAAATTACTGTATACGTGAAATTTTTGCTGCAATTTACTTTTCACCTTTTTATTCACCCGTCAAATTTGACAGAAGTATTATGGTATGGGGTCGTCCGTCCGGCGTAAACTTTTCGGTAATCTCCACCTTCATTTTTCAACTGATCTCTTTGAAACTTGGTATACATAATAATCATGATATTAAGTTGTGTCTCCCTTAAAAGAATTTTGATTCAACAATTTTCCCAAATGTTGTTGCCCTTTGTTCATTTCAGTATTTGTTTTTTTTATCCGGAGATCTCCTCCTTCATTTTTTGACGGATTTCTTTGAAACTTAGTAGACTAAATAATCATGATATGTTGTTGTGTTTCCTTGAAAAGAATTTTGATTCGACAATATTCTATCCACATTTTTTATAGCATATCAGCTATAACCACTCTTAGAATGATGCAGATCTTATTTCAATGTAAGAAAGTATATAACACTATATGGCATTTGACGGGCGTATATTGTTCCGCCCCGCGGTACTCTTGTTTTCCCTCTGGAATGAGGGCGAATTTATCATTATAGCTAACAGCAATCAACAACACAATTTACATAGTAATTGACACTGTGCAAATTTGTATTTTACAGCAAAAGGGTAAAAGTTTGACAGGGCAAATATTAGTATATAATTAAAGGGTATTTAACGAAGACAGATCATGAAGCATAAGATCAAATTATGTGTAAATGTTAGACATATTGTTTGTGCTTATTTTGGTTATAGGGTATAAAATAATAATATTACCATATCAAATTTGTTGGAATGTCCTACTTGAGTAGTGATCATTACAATTTTAGCAGTAGAGTTGAATATGCTGCCGTTTTCTTGAGCTTTGGAGAAAAACAAATGTGCTATCTGAGTACTTACATGGAGCCAATTTTACAAATACAAAATTATAGAAGACGGTAGATTAAGCTTTTTTGGGCATTCAATTAATTAAAACGAAGCAAAAAAGCAAAATGTATGGAATTCAACTGATTCCAAAAGTGACAAAATGAGGGTTAAAAGGTAGGGAGAAATACATGGCTGGTATAGAGGGTAGGGAGAAATACATGGCTGGTATAGAGGGTGTTTAATCTTATAGATATGGTGGTAATTAACTCCTCAATAGAGATAGTTACATGTACTCTGTGATGTCAATGTATCGAGAGATTTATGTGGACGGGAATGCTTGGAGGAATATTTGAGCATACCTCTGTTCTCTTCTACAATAGATAAAGCGTAACTCCCAAACTTAAAGTCCACTTTTATTTGTTTGTAACTTTACACCGTTTTAATGTTATCAAATGAAATGTCACAACACTGCTGGATCGTCACAGTGCAGCTGACGCATCACTAAAGCCTGCAGGCGAAAATGATTCCAACATGTATTCCTCGTAGATGAGCGAGCACTGTGTTCTCCCGCCATCAACAGGCAGATGATTGGGTAACAGTGAAATATTAATACTTTATAATATAGTCCTACCCAAGCACTATGATTTCCCATGCCAATACTTGCCTGTGATCAAACTTAAAATCCTGCTCTATCACCATAATGGCCTTATTGTATGTCCGTCATAGTTTGGCTGGTGCTCTCCTCGATTTTGTTTAATAGACCCTTCCTTACTTTGAACTGGAAGAATCCAAGATAAATACCAGGCATTGGTGGGTGGCTTTTAAAAACACATACTAACACAGAAACTTTGAAAGTTCTGTCAGATGTCCAAATTTGTAATCAATATTTTCATCATAAAAATATTAAAACTTTAATTAAAGTGTCAGTAACTCGGAACAAAATAGCTTGTTTTCATGCCATTCAGCAATTTCACGTAAACAGAGAGTAAAATATCGAAATAAAATGTTCCATTAATGAGATTTGGTATATAGAGATAGTGATTATATGTCCTGTTCATTAGTTCTACAGTGGGAGATACTTGTAAATAAGGCAATTATCATATTAATTAGGATATAAAGTTTTCTTCATAGAGTTACGTATGTAGCGGTATTTGACTGTGTCGATCGCTGATGACCAGGTAACTTAAATAGTAGAGCATCCATCTAGAGTTGCGATTATGATTATGATTTTCATCATAAAAATATTAAAACTTTAATTAAAGTGTCAGTAACTCGGAACAAAATAGCTTGTTTTCATGCCATTCAGCAATTTCACGTAAACAGAGAGTAAAATATCGTAATAAAATGTTCCATTAATGAGATTTGGTATAGAGATAGTGATTATATGTCCTGTTTATTAGTTCTACAGTGGGAGATTACTTGTAAATAAGGCAATTATCATGTTAATTAGGATATAAAGTTTCCTTCATAGAGTTACGTATGTAGTGGTATTTGACTGGGTCGATCGCTGGTGACCAGGTAACTCAAATAGTAGAGCATCCGTCTAGAGTTTGGAGGGTCGCAGGTTCGAATCCTGGTCTGGCCGTGTATTTCTCGTTCTCCTATTACTCATATAAACCTGACAATATCATGAGTTAAAAGTAAGGAAAATATGTTTAATTTTTCTTTATAAAGATATTGGATTCAGTGTAGAGTCGATCTCCAACCAAAATATGTTGGGACAAGTTAGGGCAGGATGTATTGCGATGTCACTATTCCAAACATAAGGATTATAATTGTGACATCAATTTTCAATCGAAGCCCTGCTCTGTTATTTGTTGGTTTAGTTTCAAAATAACAAAATGTTATTTGTCGCAGTACAAAAATTATGAAAAACAATTTAAAGGGAAAATCAACTTAATTTTCACTGTAAAACATTATATTTTCCTGATAAAATGTTATAGAAGGTGTTGCCTATACATGAATTATACAAACATCACACAAACTGATGCCTACACTGGGCGACCTCAGATTGCAACGACTGTAATTAATAAGGTCACTGTGTTAGGTAAATGTCATCTGTTTGATATTATAGCTATTGGTAGGGTAAAGGTCAATATTCATATTTATGTTGTACAACCTCTAAATAAACCTGCCACAGTGTAAATGTTATCACAGCACGTAACACCAGGAACTACTTCACAGTAATGATTTCCAGGCAGAAACTCTGTTCTGGTCTCAAGCGTTTGAGTATAATCAGGGACGATGTTCTGACATCAAATTCAAATTTTCATCGAAAATATGTAAGCTATAGTTTCTGATCATGGTTTGGTCTCCAGATAAAAGCGATAATGTGTAAAACATGATATTTTTCCAGTAAAAATGTCTGTTCAGCTGTTTGGTAAAATACTTGGTTTAAAATATATCAGGGGCCACAGTGGCTGAGTGGTCTAGCCCTCAACCACTTGGTAAGGCATTCAAGGCTTACGTAGGGCTGAGAGTTGCCAAGTACTACATGCCACAGGTTGGTGGTTTTTCTTCAGGTACTCCAGTTTCCTCCAACATCAAAACCTGGCTCTTCCTTATATGATTATTGATGATAATAGGACATGAAGTACAAACAAACCAAACTAAAATGTATCATCAATGTAAACAAAACACATGGAAAATAAGGATAGAACTTAAATGTTGCTGTAAAAGTAAAAGAGCAGTTTGAATTGCACATTCTGTAGAGCTATGATGGTATGAAACTGAAAGACTTACAAACATTCACTATGGTGTGTAGTTGTATTTAATTTGACATTGGCTGATTAATTTGTCTGCTGTACTTTTTGACTATGTGGGTATGTATAGACAGGCATGCTTCTGATAGGAACTAAGGTTTCCAAATATATCTGATGGCAAAGTCACTTGACTCCAGTAAAAATAATATGAATTATAAAGTATGTAGATATTTGGATTCAAAGGATCCAGTATTTTAACTGAAAATTGAAAATCATTACTAAAGATCAGATGTAATTTTTTAACTCCCCACGCACAAGTTTAGTGATTATAATGAGCTTTTGCAATGAGCTGTCAGCTCTTCCATTATCTGTCCAACATTAACAAACTTGTTCTTAAGAACCATAAACCCTTGGATCACAATATTAACATGTGGAGAGAAGGACAGTACAATATGTAGAGAATGCAGGGTATTCATTTATAGCCAAAAGCTGGTAAAAATAGATATTTCATCGGCTACTTTCTTGAAAAAATGAGAATAGTGGTAATGGGGTACTATATGAAGTGTGCTCAAGTTAACCACTTACATTGTGTTACATAGAAATAGAAACCCTTGGAGAATGGACAGCAAAATATGACCAGTACAGTAACAACTGGCAACTGCACTGTATGAAGATGTGGGAGGAGAAACAGCACAATAGGAACATTTGGGGGAGGGATCGGTTTGAAAGGGAAAGAGAGTGCTAGCAAAATACACTGGATCATACAGTAAGGAGACCAAGCCACTCATTGAGAGCATGTAAATGTTTTAAATGGAGAAGATTTGCATGTTTATGGGTCCTTGTATTTCCTCAGTGGTAACATTGTGTTACTGGCCATCTCTAGCTCAGATCTGTCTGTAAAGCCCTCCAGACGAATTATTGATGCCAATTTATGGTGTTCACAATGCCTGAGGGAAATTAGATATTGTCATTCAAAGATGGCAGATTTTAATTACAAAGAAATTAACATTAATTTTGTTTCATGTGCTGACAGTAAAAATTCCAGATTATGCTTCAGCAAACATTTTGGTTTAAACAGATTAGACATTGAAGCTTGTTACCCTTGCTCCTTCAGATTACCGCTTTAATACTGATAAATTTTTATACTGGTGAATTCTTTTCCTAAGTGTAACATGTAAAATTTTGCCTAGAAGGGAAGCCTGTGGCTAATTAATCTGACATACAAAGAGTCTGTCCGTGTGAATTAAGTTTGATATCCTAATCCAGGTAAAGAGATAGGATCCCTGCTGTACCACTGCCATCAACTGTAACTACAAATTGGAAACTGTTGTTTTGGGGAATGACTACAGATTTGATTCATCGTTTCTGAACAGAAAAAAACGTATAGGACAAAATAATAGAGATCTAATAAACAAGATATCATCAATAACAGTGTTAAATGTAAAAATTCATCAGGACTAAACCAGGATTTGAACCCTACAATCCTGGTAGAGGTCAATGGGAGTGTCCTTCCTGTTATACTGTTGCTCTTACTGATTGGGCTACGATGGTGGTAGAGGTCAATGGGAGTGTCCTTCTTGTTATACAACTGTCCAACAATTACATACAAAATAAATCAAGGAAGTAACTGTAAATATGAAAAACACTGGAGTGGGACAGGGATCCTTAAGGTTTTACATATTTTATACTTTTAATACTTGGTTAAATAGATATGATATTATACTTTTAACACTTTAATACTGTTGCTCTTACTGATTGGGCTACGATCCTGGTAGAGGTCCATGGGAGTGTCCTTCCTGTTATACTGTTGCTCATACTGATTGGGCTACGATCCTGGTAGAGGTTAATGGGAGTGTCCTTCCTGTTATACTGTTGCTCATACTGATTGGGCTACGATCCTGGTAGAGGTTAATGGGAGTGTCCTTCCTGTTATACTGTTGCTCTAACTGATTGGGCTACGATCCTGGTAGAGGTAAATGGGAGTGTCCTTCCTGTTATACTGTCGCTCATACTGATTGGGCTACGATCCTGGTAGAAGTCAATGGGAGTGTCCTTCTTGTTATACAACGGTCCAACAATTACATACAAAATAAAATCAAGGAAGTAACTGCAAATATGAAAAACACTGGAGTGGGACAGGGATCCTTAAGGATTTACATATTTTATACTTTTAATACTTGGTTAAATAGATATGATATTATACTTTTAACACTTTAATACTGTTGCTCTTACTGATTGGGCTAGGATCCTGGTAGAGGTCCATGGGAGGGTCCTTCCTGTTATACTGTTGCTCTTACTTATTGGGCTACGATCCTGGTAGAGGTCAATGGGGGTGTCCTTCCTGTTATACTGTTGCTCTTACTTATTGGGCTACGATCCTGGTAGAGGTCAATGGGGGTGTCCTTCCTGTTATACTGTTGCTCTAACTGATTGGGCTACGATCCTGGTAGAGGTCAATGGGAGTGTCCTTCTTGTTATACAACTGTCCAACAATTACATACAAAATAAAATCAAGGAAGTAACTGTAAATATGAAAAACACTGGAGTGGGACAGGGATCCTTAAGGTTTTACATATTTTATACTTTTAATACTTAGTTAAATAGATATGATATTATACTTTTAACACTTAGTTTAATAGATATGATATTATACCTGTGATTTCTCATCATATATTATGTGTGATTTGTACTATTTCCTCTATTAAATTTTAAACAGCAATGTTATCATTCATTTCATAACCAAAATTTTATTGATTTTTTACATTTGCTGAAATCTTTAAAAAAAAAAGTACAGTGAGTGAGCTAAATATTAGGGTTACTTGCTATTAAAAAAGAAAGTTTTTGTTTGAGATGTTGGGAAGTGGCAGGGTTTTAAGTTATGATAACATGTTTAATATGTGTATAAGTAGGATTTTCCCAATATATTTTGGTAATTGAGGAGAAAATCAAAATTCTTAGAAATGAAAATTACAGCAAGTGCACTGCCCTCCTAATGTACAACATGCATTAAACCATATCCTGTAACACTGTGACCTGTTTTTGCTCTGAACGATGTCATTATTTCCCCATGTTACTTAATTACATACTAAGAGGTAGGAATGTATAGAAATGCTGTCATGTTTGAGAAAAAAAGTCCCTATACTATGAAAGTATCTGTAGGGAGCTCAAGTGGCATGCTTTAATGAGGGACCAATAGATGTAGTGTAGTGTTTACTGCTCGTTCAGACGACTTGTTGAATCTTCATATTAACGACAATACTCTTCTAATTAGGAGTCTGCCTCTGTTAATCAGGCGACAACCTTTGTGGTAAATGCCAAATTGGCTGCTCAGATTAATTACCAAACATATTTTCCTGATTATTTTTAATGATGAATTTTTGACATTTGCATTATTGGCTAATTTTTCGTACCGAAAGTGTCACAGAAGCCCACTAAGTCAATTTTGTGCACATGGATTTATTAGCGGCATGTGTAGAGAACTATGCCAAACTGTGGTGCTGTCATACGACACCAATATAACATGGAGACCCACAGAACATAAATCGCATTCTGTTGTACGACACCCCGTCATCACTGACATGTGATTACGGGATCATTTGAAACGTGATATTTCTCCCATTTAAATGTGGGTGTTGTTAGATCACTGATTGGGGCATCTTCTCATTACTTCATTAACATGGAGGACATGTATTAATGTCGTCCTATTTTGTTTCCATAACCAACCATTATCATTGTGTGATGATGTCATGACTCAGAATAGCTATACTATAGCGATGTATGGATTTATTTTGATGTGTCCTTCTGAAAAATGAGTATTTTAAACAGTTGCAGCAAAAATGTTCATAATATGGTAGAATTCAGTCCTGGAGAACTTACCATCACATAGTCCCCAAACAAAGCAGGAACGACGTTCATGTAGCATATTGCACACAAAACATGAATAACTTTCACGAATATGTAGTTTGATTCAACATGGAACATAAAAGACCTTAAAATTGTTTGTTTAACAATGAAAATGAACAACCTACACATAGTTGCATTTATGCTGTTTATGTTCAATGTTGAAGTATTGTGTTGCTAAAAAAAGCCCACGAAATACAATTATTTAGAAACAGCCATTAAAATTTCCAAAAAAATATGTTAATCATCATGTTTGCTGATCTTACGCACACCTTCAAGGTCATTGCTAATCAACAAGATTAAGAGCATGGCTTAGAAAAAATAAAAAGTGTCCCACCAAAATGTCAATGGGTAGAGACTTGTAACAGAACATTGGAGACGTGTGGTTCTGTATGGAGCCAGGGGGTGTTAGCTGGTCCTGTAATTGATGATGGTAGTTTGTTAATTGTCGGAGTAAGACAGTCCTAAGTTAGTATACCCATATAACATTCATCACCAATTGAACATTACCATTTACAACTCTTTCCCATCCACTCTCTATCCCTATATTATTTCTCTTCCTGAAATAAAGTATTTTATTTGCTGATTTTGATTTACATTCTGTTCTTTGAGCTGTTTACAAGTCCCAGAGCTCTTCATA